>NC_073406.1:27806367-28073867 GCF_028641065.1 Leucoraja erinaceus | reverse complement strand
GTAGTGTGCAGGGGTCGCTGCTGGGAGTGGTCTCGGTGGGCCGAAACGCCTGTTCCCACGCTGTATATCTCAACTAAACTGTGTAATTTCAAGACAGATCATGAGTCCAGAAACAAACAATCAAAGAACCAAGGGCATTCAGAGATCGCCATGTCTATATGAAGGGGTGAGGATAGTTGGTAGGGGAGTACAACAATAAAAAGATTTGAAAGCAACGACAAGAATTTAAAAAGCGAGTAATTATTGGGGCAGGAACAGTAACTTGAGGACGTACACTCCATTGAGGATAAATGGGGATCCTGTGGATAAGGTGAACTGTTTTAAATATCTGGGAGTCCACATCTCCGAGGATATGACATGGGCATCACACGCCTCAGCACTCGTGAGCAAGGCAAAGCAGCGCCTTTACCACCTCAGGCAATTGAGGAAATTCAGAGTGTCTCCGAGGATCCTCCAGTGCTTCTACGCAGCGGCGGTGGAAAGCATCTTGTCCGGGAACATTACCATCTGGTTTGGGAATTGCTCTGCCAAGGACAAGAAGGCTCTGCAGAGGGTAGTGCGTTCGGCCGAACGCACTATGGGAACTTCACTCGCCCCCCTGCAGGAACTATACATCAGGAGGTGCAACTCCAGAGCAAATAAAATCATGGGAGACCCCTTCCACCCCTGCAACGGACTGTTCCAGCTGCCACGGTCAGGCAAACGCCTCCGTTGCCATGCGGTGAGAATGGAGAGGTTGAGAAGGAGTTTCTTCCCAGAGGCAATTCGGACTGTAAACGCCTATCTCACCAGGGACTAACTCTACTGAACGTTTTTCCTTCCATTATTTATTATGTAAAAGAATATGTGTGTTATGATTGTGTTTATAATTTGTTTGGTTGTTTTGTTGTTTGTCTTTTGCACAAAAGTCCGCAAGCATTGCCACTTTCATTTCACTACACATCTCGTATGTGAATGTGACAAATAAACTTGACTTGACTTGTAAGCAGAATGTAATTGGTGAACCTGGACTGAGTTTGGAGTGCAGAGTTTGGGAGAGCAGAATTTGAGAGTTTAGAGCAGAGGTTAGAATATGTGATGTTGTGCAGAGAGGAAATGACCAGCCAAATCTAGAAGTGCATAAGCAAGAATGACGTGATTCATTCATTGATGAAATGTAACAAGGTCAGATACAGGCAATGCTGCGGCACAGCAGTTGGCAGTGCAAACATTTCAAAGGATAACGACAGTTTGTCCAATTTCCCATTTAGTCATTGTGCCAATTAAAACCATTAAAACCAGCTGGGGAAAAATCTATCGTCCACAAATGCCCTCTGGGTCAGGAAGCTGATGCCCTGAGCTTGGCTGGTGTACATGTGAATTCAGACAGCACTGTGGTTGATTCTGAAAAGGGCTGTTTAGTTGTATCAAAATCCACTATATGGAAATAAATCAGTTCAGATCGCCCAGCATCAATAAGCACTGCATTCAGCCAGTCATTCTTAGCCCAGTTGATCTACAAAGTCATCTGAAAACTCTTGCCTGCATTGAAAACACTCCTTCGGAGTGGCGACGCGGCTCTGGCTGCAGCGGCTCACCGGCAGTCCCGTTGTTTTTGTGTTTTGTATGTTGTTTATTTTGTTTTGTTAGTCTAGTTTTTGGTTTTTAGTTTGTGTTTTGGGGGGGGGGGGTTGAAACGGGGTTTGCAGTCTCTCCCTGCGGGGGAATGCGACCTTTTTGTCGTATTCTCCTTCTCTGCCTCCGTCTGCGCTGAGGCCTAATGGAGCTGATTGATGACCTTTAGGCTCCGGAGGCAGAGCCCGTCAGGACTCGCCCTGAGCTCGCTCCCGTGAGGGTGGTCCGGCTCAGGGCTGGAAGAGGTTGGGACGCTCCCGTGAGGGCGGCCAGCCCGAGGGTGGAACGAGGCTCCCGTCAGAGCGGCCGAGCTCGGGGAGGTGCGGCGCTCGCAGCCCGAGGGAGGTTCGGCGCCCATGTCGGGGCAGCCCGGCCCGAGGGAGAAGCGACGCCCAAGTCGGGGCGGCCCGGTCCGGGGGGAGAAGCGACGCCCAAGTCGGGGCGGCCCGGTCCGGGGGGAGAAGCGACGCCCAAGTCGGGGCGGCCCAGACCGAGGCTGAAGACGGCGCAGTACTCACGTGAGGGTGGCTGGGACGGTGTTATGGCGGTGGTGGCCTGAGTCCGGGAGTTCGGCCGCGGGCCAGAGGCTGCGTCTGCAGGACTGGTGGGCGGCAGCTTCAACCACCCCGGGCCGCGGTGTTTGAGCCGCGGGACTGATTTATAACATCGCCCGGGGGGTATCGCCTCAGCGCAGAGGGAGAAGAGGAGGGAAGAGACTGCAGACCTAAGATTTTTGCGTCCATCACAGTGAGGAGATGCTGGGTGGACTCACTGTGGTGGATGTTAATATGTGTTTATTGTTGTTTTTATTGTATTATATGTATGACTGCTGCAGTTTCATTCAGACTTCAGTCTGAATGACAATAAAGGCTATCTAATCTAATCTAATCTAATCTAAAACGTTTCCCACAGGTTTGTGAGGCAACAGCCGAAAGAACCATATATTCCTAACATGCCAAACCTACTCCACCACCTTTAACAATCCCCGCTTCTGTCTGCCATCATCTGTAGTACAACACCCACCAGGATCAGGTGCAAAGCAGTAAATAGTTGAAAGGAAAGGTCCTTGAAATCACTAAGGTTGCACACTATGAAATCTTGTGTCATCAGCATGAAACCGTCCTGCTGATTGCCACCTTCCATCCTTCCAGAGCCATTCAGTATTTCATCATGTTCAAAAAGAGTTCAGAAAGCACCAAGAGAAACACATGCAAGTTGGAAATGTCAAGATAATTGAATAGATAGCAGGGCCTCTGGCCCAACTAGCCAGGCACTAATGCTATTTGAAAGAAGGAGGAGGAGGCGGCAGTGGAGCGGGCAAAGAGAAGGAAGAAGCAGCAATTGGTGGAGAGGGGGTCCCACGGTGACCAAGCCCATCCTGTCGTAGGCAGCAGCCTAAAGAAAGTGCTACGGCCAGGGGTTACATAGTGAGCTGTGTCAACCGGACCATGCGGTGAAGAAGGGCTCGCTGGTGCAGACCAGTCACATTGAGGTGAAATGACACAAAGCGCTGGAGTAACTCAGCAGAATCAGTGTGAAGAAGGATCTCAACATGACCTCTCCATGTCCTCCAGAGATATCGCCTCACCTGCACTTTGTGTCCTTTTCTATATTATCCATCATTTGCAATTTCATAAATATACAATAATGCCATACTCGGTTATAGTGGGCAATTGGCAATAAGGAACACAATTCTGTTAGAACATGGGTTTACTGTACTCTGATTTGGATTAGATTTTAGTTTCAATTACTGAATTCAACTACAGTAATTAAATGGAATAATAAAATAAAATTCATGCCAAACTATTGTTCCTTGCATAATGTCCCTGAAAGTGGTAACACAAGTAGATAGAGTGGTAAAGAAGGCATATGGCATGCTTGTTTTCATCAGTCAGGGTATTGAGAATGACAGTCATGGAGTCATGATGCAGCTCTATAGGACTTTGGTTAGGCTGCATTTGGATTATTGTGTACAGTCTGAATGCCCCATTATAGGAAGAATGTACAGGCTTTGGAACGGGTGTAGAGGAGATTTACCAGAATGACCCCTGCATTAGGGCGAAATTGCTTTCTCTGGAAAGCCAGAGGTTGCGAAGAGTCCTGATAGTACAAAAAATTATGAGAGGGATAAATATGGTAGACAGTCAGAATATTTTTCCCATGAATAAAAAATCAAATACTAAAGATGAGAGGGACAAAGTTTAAAGAAGATGTATGATGCAAGGTTTTTTACACAGAGTGTGATGAGTGCCTGGAATGCTTTACCAGTTCATGGCATTTAAAATACCTTTTAATAGGCATAGGGATGTGCAGGGAATAGAGGGATGTAGGTTATGTGCATGTGTATGTATAAATGAAGTTCTTACCATCATGCTTGGCACAGACTTTGTGGGTCGACAGGCCTGTTATTGAGCTGTACCGTTCTATGTTCTATGACAGTGACAATATTTCAAGAATATTTTTCTGGTTGTGATCGTCTGCAATACGCTGAGCTGTCAAAGGCCGGATATCAAGATAAATAATTACTCTTTATCAAATTTTACCTCATCGTCATGGACCAGTTCCTTCTTTACAACTTTCATTGCATAAATACAGTCATTTTTCTTCAAACGCACAAGAAGAACTTTAGCATAACTGCCTCGTCCAATGACACGTATAAGATCAAAATCTTGTAAACCCAGCACTGAAGAAATCTTGATTCCATCAACACCATCAACGACTGGCTTGAGGTCCTGGAACCCAAATAAAATCAAATTACTTAATACAATTCATGCACACTTGGTTTCCAATGCAACTTCCTTAACCAAAATAATTTACAAAATGAATTAACACAACAAAGAACAATTAATCCGAGATCATTGCAACTCTGGAACTCCTCATTTTGAATATCTATATTACTAAAACTCTGTTCTTGACCGGTTTTGGCTTTCTGTGCTGCGGTTTCCGAGAGTACGCCGCCACCTATGGCCGTCATTTTTGGCCACCTCGCTCAGAGCCGCCTTCCGCCGCATGTGTGCCAAGGATTTTTCCCGTCGATGAAAATTGACAGAAATATTAATGTTTTTACAACATTCCCCATTCTCTCTGCTGCCCCTGCTGAAGGGAGGTGGAGGGACTATAAAACCAGGAAGTGCTGTGCCTCAATCAGTCTCTGCAAGTGGTGTGCCTCAATCAGAGCTTTGAATGACACTGACAAATGTCTAGAGCACTGTGAGTACCCTTAATTTCGTTTGAAAATGAAAATATGGTTAGAGGTAACAAAGCACTGCCTGCAAATGGTTGTTTGGGTTTGGGTTGAAGCAAAAAGGCACTCTCTCCCCACTCCCTCTCCTCTCCCCCCCTCCGTCTCCTCTCCCCCCCCTCCTCCATATCCTCTCCCCCCTCTCCTCTGCCCCTCCTCTCCTCTCTCTGCCCCCCCTCCTCTCCTCCTCCTCTCTCCCCCCCCTCCTCCTCTCCCCCCTCTCCCCCTCTCCCCCCCTCTCCTCTCCCCCCCTCTCCTCTCCGCCCCCCTCTCCCTCTCCCCCCCCCCCTCTCCTCTCCTCTTATGGGGGGTTGAAATAATGAGAGGTGAGGCCAAGGTTGAATCAGCTTCTGAAAAGTAGGACAGGCTCGAGTGACAAAATGGCCTGAATCTATTCCTTTAGACTTTCTGAAGACTGTCGGTGCTGACCTGCAATCACATAGAAACATAGAAACATAGAAATTAGGTGCAGGAGTAGGCCATTCGGCCCTTCGAGCCTGCACCGCCATTCAATATGATCATGGCTGATCATCCAACTCAGTATTCCGTACCTGCCTTCTCTCCATACCCTCTGATCCCCTTAGCCACAAGGGCCACATCTAACTCCCTCTTAAATATAGCCAATGAACTGGCCTCGACTACCCTCTGTGGCAGAGAGTTTCAGAGATTCACCACTCTGTGTGAAAAAAGTTCTTCTCATCTCGTTTTTAAAGGATTTCCCACTTATCCTTAAGCTGTGACCCCTTGTCCTGGACTTCCCCAACATCGGGAGCAATCTTCCTGCATCTAGCCTGTCCAACCCCTTAAGAATTTTGTACGTTTCTATAAATCCTCTCAATCTCCTAAATTCTAGAGAGTATAAACCAAGTCTATCCAGTCTTTCTTCATAAGACAGCCCTGACATCCCAGGAATCAGTCTGGTGAACCTTCTCTACACTCCCTCTATGGCAATAATGTCCTTCCTCAGATTAGGAGACCAAAACTGTACGCAATACTCCAGGTGTGGTCTCACCAAGACTCTGTACAACTGCAGTAGAACCTCCCTGCTCCTATACTCAAATCCTCTTGCTATGAAAGCTAACATACCATTCGCTTTCTTCACTGCCTGCTGCACCTGCATGCCTACTTTCAATGACTGGTGTACCATGACACCCAGGTCTCGCTGCATCTCCCATTTTCCTAGTCGGCTACCATTTAGATAATAGTCTGCTTTCCTGTTTTTGCCACCAAAATGGATAACCTCACATTTATCCACATTATACTGCATCTGCCAAACATTTGCCCACTCACCCAGCCTATCCGCCATCTTGCAGTCTCCTAGCATCATCCTGTACACTAGCACTATCCTCCACAATAGGGACAATTTACAATATTACCAAAGCCAATTAACTCACAACCCTGTACTTCTTTGGAATGTGGGAGGAAATCGGAGCACCCGGAGAAAACGGAGAAGATGCAGACTCCGTACAGACAGCAACCATAGTCAGGATCGTACTCTAAGGCAGAAACTCTACCGCTGCACCACTGTTCCTTTCCTTAAGCTTTTATTATGTTTAATTTCTTGGAGAAAATTTGTAAGTATCATATATCATAGGGCATCTGTGATACCCTCACTAGATGAATATACACCATCGAGTCATAGAGCATGGAAACAGGCCCTTCGGCCCAATTTACCCATGCCAACCAAGATGCTCCATCTACGATAATTCCACTTGCCTGCATTTGGTGAATATCCCTTTAAACCTTTTCTACCTATGTACATGTCTTTTAAATGTTGTTAGAGTACCTGCCTCAACTACCTCCTCTGGCAGCTCATTCCATATACCCACCTGTGTAAAAAAATTGCCACCATGTTCCTATTAAATCTTTTCCCTCTCACCTTAAACGGATGATACAAAGCTGGGTGGCAGTGTGAGCTGCGAGAATGCTATAAGGCTGCAGGATGACTTGGATTGGTTGGGTGAATGGGCAGATGCATGGCAGATGCAGTATAATGTGGATAAATGTGAGGTTATCCACTTTGGTGGCAAGAACAGGAAGGCAGATATTATCTGAATGGTGTCAGATTGTGAAAAGGGGAGTTGCAACGAGACCTGGGTGTCCTTGTACCTCAGTCACTGAAAGTAGGCAGTGAAAAAAGCTAATGGCATGTTGGCCTTCATTGCGAGAGGATTTGAGTTTAGGAGCAAGGAGGTCCTACTACAGTTATACAGGGGCCTGGTGAGACTGCACGTGGACTATTGTGTGCAGTTGTGTTCTCCTAATTTTAGGAAGGACATTCTTTCTATTGAGTGAATGCAGCGTACGTTCACCAGGTTGATTCCTGGGATGGCGCGACTGACATATCAAGAAAGAATCGGTCGACTGGGCCTGTATTCACTGGAAATTAGAAGGATGAGAGGGTTGCTTACAGAAACATAGAAAAATCTTAAGGGATTGGACAGGTTAGATGCAAGAAAAATGTTCCCGATGTTCCAGAACCAGGGACCACAGTTTAGGAATAAGGGGTAGGCTATTTAGGTCTGAGATGAGGAAAAATGTTTTCACCCTGAGATTTGTGAATGTGTGATATAAGCGAGTTCGGTATTCCGACTGCGCATACCCAGGTCATAGGTCACTCGCAGTGGAGGCCAATTTACTGGATGTTTTCAAGAGAGAGTTAGATTTAGCTCTTAGAGCTAAAGAAATCAAGGGATATGGGGAAAAAGCAGGTACAGGGTTCTGATTTTAGATGATCAGCCATAATCATATTGAATGGCGGTGATGGCTTGAAGGGTCGAATGGCCTACTCCTGCACCTATATTCAATGTTTCTATGTAAACCTCTGTAATCTGGTTCTTGATTCCCCTACTCTGGGTAAAAGACTATGTGTTCACCATATCTATTCCCTTAAATATCTTATACACCACTGTAAGATCATCCCTCAAAGCCTCCCTTCCTCAAGGAAATAATGTCCTAGCCTGCCCAACTTCTCCCACTATCTCAGACCTTCAAGGCCAAGCAATTGTTATTGGGCATATACACAGATATCATGTGGAGTCAATTAAAGGCCAGCTGATGAAAATGCAGCATCAGCATGTTCCAGTAAGGAGGGATAAGGATGGCAAGGTAAGGGAACCGTGGATGACCATGTCAGGTGTAAGAGAGTGGCATCAGAGGAATGTAAAGAAAGTATGAATGAACTCGTTGGAGATTAGAAGGCCCAAAAGGGTCTATGAAATGACATTAGCAAGATGGATTTTTAAAAATCCTCAGACCTTTTAAACATACTTTAACATTAAAGAGGTGACCAGAAGAAGGGAGGACCATTCACATCTAAAAGGAGGAAATCTATGCTTGTTGATGTAGGAGATGCACTAAACGAATAATTTGTATTCACCGAAAAAGACTCGGAGGATAATGAGGTCATAAGTTCATAAATTCATGTGATAGGAGCAGAATTAGACAATTCGGCCCATAGAAACATAGAAATTAGGTGCAGGAGTAGGCCATTCGGCCCTTCGAGCCTGCACCGCCATTCAATATGATCATGGCTGATCATCCAACTCAATATCCCATACCTGCCTTCTCTCCATATCCTCTGATCCCCTTAGCCACAAGGGCCACATCTAACTCCCTCTTAAATATAGCCAATGAACTGGCCTCGACTACCCTCTGCTGCAGAGAGTTCCAGAGATTCATCACTCTCTGTGTGAAAAAAGTTCTTCTCATCTCGGTTTCAAAGGATTTCCCCCTTATACTTAAGCTGTGACCCCTTGTCCTGGACTTCCCCAACATCGGGAGCAATCTTCCTGCATCTAGCCTGTCCAACCCCTTAAGAATTTTGTAAGTTTCTATAAGATCCCCTCTTAATCTCCTAAATTCTAGAGAGTATAAACCAAGTCTATCCAGTCTTTCTTCATAAGACAGTCCTGACATCCCAGGAATCAGTCTGGTGAACCTTCTCTGCACTCCCTCTATGGCAATAATGTCCTTCCTCAGATTTGGAGACCAAAACTGTACGCAATACTCCAGGTGTGGTCTCACCAAGACCCTGTACAACTGCAGTAGAACCTCCCTGCTCCTATACTCAAATCCTTTTGCTATGAAATCTGCTCCGCCATTCAATCATGGCTGATCTATCATTCCCTCTTAAGGGCCTTCTCCCCTTAACTCCTGACACCCGTACTAATCGGAAATTCTCCACATCCACTCTATCCAGTCCTTTCACTATTCAGTAAGTTTCTACGAGGTACCCCCTCATCCTTCTAAACCCCAGTGCCGTCAAAAGTTCATCATGTTAACTCAATCATCCCTGGGATCATTCTCGTTAACTTCCTCTAGACCAGGAGTTGGCAACCTTGTTCTGCATAGGGGCCAGGCCACATGTCTGTGAGCGGATGGCGGGCCACATCTATTGCCATCGTGGGACATTTGGTGTTGTTTTTCGCATCAGTTTTCAAGTGTTTTTCAATTAGTTTTCTGCAGATCCCAGGTCCCTCACGTGACCTGGGACTGGTCGCAGTTCCCAGGTTGGCTCGCCTTCCCCGGGATTGGCTGTAGCGCCCAGGTCGCCTGTGTACCTAGAATGAGCCGCTGTTCCCAAATCAGCTTGCGTCCCCGGGAATGGCTACAGTTCCCAGGTCGCGAAAACAAATTGAAAAAAAATACACCTGCAGGCCGGATGATTTTGGGTTATGGGCTACCCTTTCGGGTTACCCATTCCAACGCCAGCACATAAGGAATCATATTAATTCATAGAAAGATACAGCGGACAATTAGGCCGTTTAAGCCTACAGGGTCTGCTCCGACCATCAACCACCATTTACTCTGTTTTTACATTAATCTCAGTTTAATTTTATCTTCATATTCTCATCAATTCACCCCAGATTCCACCATTCACTCCCACACAATAGTGACAGTTTACAGCCAATGAACCTACCAATCTGCATGTCTTTAAGATGTGGGAGGAAACTGAGTCACCCAGGATTACAGGGAGAACATTGACGTTTTTCAAGTATATAATCCAAATAACTATTCTCTTTGAAGAACCTGAAAACATCACCATACTATTTTATCACAACATTAAAGCCTGTGCCCAATCCTGTCAATCTCCAACACACACACACACGTGCATTTCCAAGCATTGGCAAAATGATCTAAAACAATGGCTATTTTTCACATTATCTCAGAGGAACTGAAGACAGGGGCAGAATTACAATTGTGGCTTAGCTCAGCCAAATCAAATATCACAATTGAGCTTCAATCAATCTGAACTGTAATATCTAAGCACCATACCAGACCGAATATTTACAACCAATTATAAACTGACAGAAACACACATAATTTTCAAGGTTTACTATTCATTCCAGAACCTACCTCTGAATCATCTGTGACCTTGTCCAATTTCGTCCGACTATGTGGCAAGAATGGAACAACTGTAAAGGAATGTGAACAATTTTAACTCAACTTGAATTTTGACTTTTACCAAGTAAGTAACCCAATAATATTGAGAAAAAGAAAAATGCCAACTCTTGAAAATTGAAGTATAAATAGAGAAAGTCAGTCAAGTTGGTCACTGGCGAAAGGCTGACCTGTATGATAGCCTTCCTGGTCTTTATATAAGAAATAACAAGAACATTCAGGAAATACTTTGCACATACAAGCCACATAAGAATTTTGAATGTTTAATTGAGTTCACCCCTATTTCTTCTGAATAATTCCCAGTAAGCTCACTCTCATAGAAACATAGAACATAGAAATTAGGTGCAGGAGTAGGCCATTTGGCCCTTCGAGCCTGCACCACCATTCAATATGATCTTGGCTGATCATCCAACTCAGTATCCCGTACCTGCCTTATCTCCATACCCTCTGATCCCTTTAGCCACAAGGGCCACATCCAGTCTTTCTTCATAAGACAGTCCTGACATCCCAGGAATCAGTCTGGTGAACCTTCTCTGCACTCCCTCTATGGCAATAATGTCCTTCCTCAGATTTGGAGACCAAAACTGTACACAATACTCTAGGTATGTCTCACCAAGACCCTGTACAACTGCAGTAGAACCTCCCTGCTCCTATACTCAAATCCTTTTGCTATGAAAGCTAACATACCATTCACTTTCTTCACTGCCTGCTGCACCTGCATGCCCACTTTCAATGACTGGTGTACCATGACACCCAGGTCTCGCTGCATCTCCCCTTTTCCTAGTCGGCCACCATTTAGATAATAGTCTGCGTTCCTGTTTTTGCCAACAAAATGGATAACCTCACATTTATCCACATTATACTGCATCTGCTAAACATTTGCCCACTCACCCAGCCTATCCAAGTCTCCTAGCATCCTCCTCACAGCTGACACTGCCCCCCAGCTTTGTGTCACCCGCAAACTTGGAGATATTGCCTTCAATTCCCTCATCTAGATCATTAATATATATTGTAAATAGCTGGGGTCCCAACACTGAGTCTTGCGGTACCCCACTAGTCACTGCCTGCCATTGTGAAAAGGACCCGTTTACTCCTACTCTTTGCTTCCTGTTTGCCAGTCAGTTCTCTATCCACATCAATACTGAACCCCCAATGCCGTGTGCTTTAAGTTTGTATACTAATCTCTTATGTGGGACCTTGTCGAAAGCCTTCTGGAAGTCCAGATACACCACATCCACTGGTTCTCCCCTATCCACGCTACTAGTTACATCTTCGAAAAATTCTATAAGATTCGTCAGACATGATTTACCTTTCGTAAATCCATGCTGACTTTGTCCAATGATTTCACCACTTTCCAAATGTGCTTCTATCCCATCTTTAATAACTGACTCTAGCAGTTTCCCCACTACCGATGTTAGACTAACTGGTCTGTAATTCCCCGTTTTCTCTCTCCCTCCCTTCTTAAAAAGTGCGGTTACGTTTGCTACCCGCCAATCCTCAGGAACTACTCCAGAATCTAAAGAGTTTTGAAAGATTATTATTAATGCATCCACTATTTCTGGAGCTACATCCTTAAGTACTCTGGGATGCAGCCTATCTGGCCCTGGGAATTTATCGGCCTTTAATCCATTCAATTTACCCAACACCACTTCCCGACTAACCTGGATTTCACTCAATTCCTCCAACTTCTTTGACCCCCCATGCTATTTCCGGCAGATTATTTATGTCTTCCTTAGTGAAGACGGAACCAAAGTAGTTATTCAATTGGTCCGCCATATCCTTGTTCCCCATGATCAACTCACCTGTTTCTGACTGCAAGGGACCTATATTTGTTTTAACTAATCTCTTTCTTTTCACATATCTATAAAAACTTTTGCAGTCAGTTTTTATGTTCCCTGCCAGTTTTCTTTCATAATCTATTTTTCCTTTCCTAATTAAGTCCTTTGTCCTCCTCTGCTGGTCTCTGAATTTCTCCCAGTCCTTTGGTATGCTGCTTTTTCTGGCTAATTTGTACGCATCATCCTTCCTTCCCTGATTTATTCTTTTGCCAAACTGGGATGAACAATTTTTGTAGTTCATCCATGCAGTCTTTAAATGTCTTCCATTGCATATCCACCGTCAACCTTTTTAGAATTAATTGCCAGTCAATCTTGGCCAATTCACGTCTCATACCCTCAAAGTTACCTTTCTTTAAGTTCATAACCATTGTTTCTGAATTAACAATGTCACTCTCCATCCTAATGAAGAACTCAACCATATTATGGTCACTCTTGCCCAAGGGGGCACGTACAACAAGACTGCTAACTAACCCTTCCTCATTACTCAATACCCAGTCTAAAATAGCCTGCTCTCTCGTTGGTTCCTCTACATGTTGATTTAGATAACTATCCCGCATACATTCCAAGAAATCCTCTTCCTCAGCACCCCTGCCAATTTGATTCACCCAATCTATATGTAGATTGAAGTCACCCATTATAACTGTTTTGCCTTTGTCGCACACATTTCTAATTTCCTGTTTGATACCATCTCCAACTTCACTACTACTGTTAAGTGTAACATAATATATACTCGGGGTTTGGTCTCACCAGGTCTCCTCATAGGTTCCTCCATCCCCAACCATCTAACGCCCCCACGAATCCCAATGGGGAGCTGGAATGTTGTCTATCTTGCTGCGTAGGAATCACCTCATTTCCTGAGAACTGGAAGTGGAACTGACCCCTCTTCTGACCTTTGTATTGAAGTAAGGACATCGATGAAGCATGAGAAGGCATAGTACCTACGATAAAATCCTGAGACACGAATGTCTCAAGTCTGGAGAGCAGAGTACAGTTCTGTGTTCATAGCTACTTGGGATGAACCAGGACTTTAGTTTAGTCTATTGTCACGTATACCGAGGGACAGAGAAAGCTTTTGTTGCATGTTATCCAGTCAGCGGAAAGACAATACACGATTACAATTGAGGCATTCAGTGTACAGATGCATGATAAGGGAATAACGTTTAGTGTAATATAAATCCAGTCCAATTAAAGATAGTCCAAGGGTCTCCAAATGAGGTGAATATTAGGTAGACAAAAGTGCTGGAGAAACTCAGCGGGTGCAGCAGCATCTATGGAGCGAAGGAAAAAGTCAACGTTTCGGGCCGAAACCCTTCTTCAGACTGATGCTTCAGGTGAATATTAGTTCAGGACTGCTCTCTAGTTGTGGTAGGATGGTTCAGTTGACTGATAATTGGATGGTTCAGTTGTCTGATAACAGCTGGGTTGAAACTGTCCCTGAATTTGGGACAGAATGCAGATATATACTCGGGGTGTGGTCTCACCAGGGCTCTGTACACCTGCAGTAGGATCTTCTTGCTCCTAAACTCTAATCCTCTCGCAATGAAGGCCAACATGCCTTCATTGCATTAGCTTTCTTCACTGCCTGATGTGCCTGCGTGCTTACATTCAGTGACTGATGTACAGGACACCCAAGTCTCGTTGCGCCTCCCTTTTTCATAAGCTGACACCATGCAGATAATTATCTGCCTTCCTGTTCTTGCCGCCAAAGTGGTTAACCTCACATTTATCCACATTATACTGCCATGCATCTGCCCACTCACCAAACCTATCCTGCAGCGTCATAGCATCCTCCTCGCAGCTCACACTGCCACCCAGCTTTGTGTCATCCGTAAACTTGGAGATGTTACATTTAATTTCCTCGTCTAATTTGTTAATATATATTGTAAATAACTGGGGTCCCAGCACTGAGCCTTGCTGCACCCCACAAGTCACTGCCTGCCATTCTGAAAAGGACTCGTTAATTCCTGCTCTTTGCCTCCTGTCTTCCAACCAGTTATCTATCCATGTCAATACCCTACCCCCAATACCATGTGTTCTAAATTTGCATACTAATATCTTGGGTGGGACTTTGTCAAAGGCTTTTTGAAAGTCCAGATACACCAAATCCACTCACTCTCCCTTATCCATTCTACTTGTCACATCCTCAAAAAATTCCAGATGATTACTCAGCGTGATTTCCCCTTCATAAATCTATGCTGACTTTGACTGAATCTGTCGGTAGACAAAAATGCTGGAGAAACTCAGCGGGTGAGGCAGGATCTATGGAGCAAAGGAACTAGGCGACGTTTCGGGTCGAGACCCTTCTTCAGAAGATGGAGAGACTGATTCTGTCAAGGCTTTCAAAATGTGCTATTATTACATCTTTAATAATCGACAAGCATCTTCCCCACTACCGATGTAAGGCTAACTGTCCTATAATTCCCCGTTTTCTGCACACAATACTCCAGGTGTGGTCTCACTATAGCCCTGTACAACTGCAGAAGGACCCCTTTGCTCCTATACTTAACTCCTCTTGTTATGAAGGCCAACATGCCATTAGCTTTCTTCACTGCCTGCTGTACCTGCATGCTTACCTTCACTGACTGATGAACTAGGACACTCAGATCTTGTTCTATTTCCCCTTTTCCTAACTCTGGAATGTAGACCATCAAGCCCTGGGGATTTATCTGCCCTCAGTCCCAACAGTTTAAGGGCCTGTCCCACTGTATGAGGTAATTGAAGAGTTCTCCCGAGTTTTCCCCTGATTCTAACTCGGAGAATGTCCGTAGCGAGTCCGTAGGAGTTCGTGGATGTATCGTAGCGGCTCGTAATGCTAACGGTAGGTACTCGGGAAATCTGGTAAACTTGTGACATTTTTTCAACACTGTGAAAAATGTCCACGAGTAAAAAAACACTCGTGATGAAAAAATGTTTTACTTTTTACTCGTACGAGCCGCTACGAGACATCCACGAACTCCTACGGACCCGCTATGGACATTATCTGAGTTTGAATCAGGGGAAAACTCGGGAGAAGATTTACCTCGTACAGTGGGACAGGCCCTTTAACTAACACCATTTCTTGACTGATCTGGATTCCCCTCAGTTCCGCCCTCCCAATAGATCCTGTCCGCTCGTATTTCAGGGAGATTGTTTGTATCTTCCTTAATGAAGACAGAACCAAAGTACTTGTTTAACTGGTCAGCTATTTCCTTGTATCCAATTATAAATTCACTTGTGTCTGACTGTAAGGGACCTACATTTGTCTTCACTAATCTTTTCCTCTTCACATATCTGAAGAAACAACTCTCAGAAACTGGCACTGGCTTCTATTTTTTGCATTATTTTAACTTCCATGCACGTCAATTCTATGGGGATTGGAAACCCATCCTTGTACTTGATTGGACAACTTATGATCAGAAACTTTAGTACTTTGTGTTTGAATGCCTTCCACTGCTCTGATGCCTTAAGGAAGCTGCTACTTCCAGTAACAGTGCCCAGTCCATTTTTGTTGAGTAAATTAATAAATCAAGCAGGAACATGGGATTGTGGGCTAATTTGCTACTCAGTGGTCTTTTCACGACATTAAGCTTTTTTAAACTATTCCACCTTAATCACTCACAATATGAAGGGAAACCTTTGGCACAGATTGCTGGTATAATTTAATGTGTTTTTCCACCAGTTATAAATATCATATAAATTCAAAATTCATTTTGCCTTGGGATAATTGCATTCTCTCTGCACTCTCAGTTATTACACATAAATTAGAACTCCTGGCTATTTTAGACATGAACCTTAAATTAGATTTTCAATATAATCAGGACAGTGTGTAATAAATTGGGTAGGATGTTTCCATCCCAGGAAAAAGGTTCTGACTGTCTACCCTTGTCTATGCTTCTCATAATTGTATATATTTCTATCAGCATTCTGGTAAACCTCCTCTGCACCCTCTCCATTTTTCCTGCAAACTGGCGATTAAGACTGCATGCGTTTAAGTGGGAAAATTGGCAAATGAAGTGGAAGAAGGGCTCTTTTGGACATGGAATAACCTGAACCCTATATATATACATATATGAACCCTATATATATATACATATATATACGGTCGAGGTTATTCCATATCTAAAAGAGCCTTTGTTCCATTTAATTTGCCAAATTTCCCTATACAGGTGCACAACCTTTTATCCGGTGTTTACCAGGATGTCGTCTGCGCACCAAAGCTCGCGTTTGGCGCCAAACATGACCCGAAACGACCCACGGTCAACCCAGGTCTGTATTACTGTAGCGGCTGCCTCCTCCCCGGAGACCGGGGAGACACTTAAACATCTGTAAATCATTGCTTAAATGTTAGTCAGTTATTTTGGAGGGCTTTTATGTGAAGGGGGGGGGGGGGGGGTGAAGGGGGAAACTTTAATTCTTAGTCCCCTACCTAGTCGGAGAGGTGGGGAGCGGTCAATGCCTTACCCGGTCGCCGTGCAGTAAGCTCCGCAGCGCTGTGGCCGCCAACTCCCAGCTGGGGCTGCGGGCGTCCGGCCGCGGCAACTCTACCCCTGGCTGCGCGGCGCTCCAAATCCAGCGCGGCCCGCGGCCGGACGCCCGCAGTCCCAGCTCCGTGATGTTGTGTGTCGGCGGCCACAGCGCTCCGGAGCTTACCGCACGGCGACCCGGTAAGGCATTGCCCGCTCCCCGCTGGTATCCCAGCGCTGCAACGCCGCCGACTCCCAACATCGCAGAGCTGGGGCTGCGGGCGTCCGGCCGCGGGCCGCGCTGGATTTGGAGCGCCTCGCAGCCAGGAGTAGAGTTGCCGGGGTCGGAGCTACAACCGGCGCCACATGCAGCCGGACGCCCGCAGCCCCAGCTGGGAGTTGGCGGCCACATCGCTGCGGAGCTTACTGCACGGCGACCCGGTAAGGCATTGCCCGCTCCCCGCCTCTCCGACCAGGTAGGGGACTAAGAATTAAAGTTTCCCCCTTCACCCCCCCCCCCCCACCACCCACATAAAATCCCTCCAAACTAACTGACTAACATTTATGCAATGATTTACAATGAATCCCCGGTCTCCGGGGAGGAGGCAGCTGCTCCAGACTTTTCAAGCCGCCCGCGCTACCTACCTAATCTACGCTAAAAATCTTCCATTCGGAAATCCGAAAATGTCCGAAATCCGACAAGTGTCTGGTCCCAAGGCTTTCGGATTAAAGGTTGTGCACCTGTATATGAAAAGGTATTCCGCTCATTAATCCAGCCAAAAATAAAATGTTATTCTATATTAAAGGGCGGAATAGGCTCGAAATGTTGAGTGGCCGCCTCTTCTTCTGGCTAATTTATATGAATGATCAATGAAAATAATGCAACTATTTTTTGAAACGTTTTCTTATTATCCACAAGACGTCCCCAGAAGAACACACCCATTGCTTACTTACATCCAAAAACGAGCAGTAATTTGATATTTAAGTTGTCAAACATGACTAAATAGAAACAAAATACATTGATCATCACACCATTAGAGTCAATTAATTATAGTCATAGAGTTATACCATGTGGAAACAGGCCCTTCGGCCCAACTTGCCCACATCGGCCAACATGTCCGAGCTACACTAGTCCCACCTGCCTGTGCTTGGTCCATATCCCTCCAAACGTGTCCTATCCATGTACCTGTCTAACTGCACTTGTCCCAACCTCAACTATCTTCTCTGGCACCTTTTTGGTCACGTCTTAAAAAAAATCAATCAGATTTGTGAGATACGACCTCCCACTTACAAAACCATGCTGACTGTCCCTAATCAGCCTATGCCCATCCATATGCCTGTATAATCTATGCCGCAGAACACTCTCTAATTGCAAAACAAAATATTTGATATGTCCGTCCTCGTTAGTGTTAATCCAACTCCAACAATCCAAAATATTTGCGATTAATATATGTTTACTTAATTTTCAGAGGTTTTTAAATATTTCTAGAGCCCCTGTCAATACTAATAATGTCAACAGAGATATACAGCCTGGTAACACGCCTTGCAGCCCAACTTGCCCTTTCTGGTTAAGAAGTTTTAGAATAAAGGGGAGGCCATTTAAGATTGAGATGAGAAAAAACGTTTTCACCCACCCAGAGTTGTGAATTTGTGGAAATCCCTGCCACAGAGGGCAGTGGAGACCAAATCACTGGATGGATTTAAGAGAGAGTTAGATGGAGCTCTAGGGGCTAGAGGAATCAAGGGATATGGGGAGAAGGCAGGCACGGGTTATTGTTTGGAGACGATCACAATTCAGGGCAACGTAATGTTTAAGTTTAAGATGGCTGCAATACAGGCCTGGCAGAGCAAAAAAGACACCCAGCAACTGGTGATGTCCATGAATCGCAGACCTCAAGCAGTCATTGCATGCAAAGGATATCCAATCCAATCCAACTTTATTTGTTAAGCACTTTAAGACAACCAATGTTGACCAAAGTGCTGTACAGAAGAATAAACAAGACATCATAAACAGACAACATAACAGAACATAACATAACAACTCGCATAAAGCGCAAAAATTACATATGAAATACAACAATAAATTAAAAGACATAAAACATGAGTAAAAATAATAACCACGCAATAAAGCAATCAAAATAAGAAATTAAATCAAGTAAATAAAGTCGACATCTTACTGGGTATCAAAGGCCACAGAGAAGAGATGGGTTTTAAGAAGTGATTTAAAAACAGGCAGAGAAGAGGCCTGTTTAATGTGGAGAGGCAGATCGTTCCATAATTTGGGTGCCGACACAGCAAAGGCACGGTCCCCTCTGAGCTTCCGCTTAGTTTTAGGCCCACAGGAGCAGCTGAGAGAGCGGGCGGGTGTATAAGGGTGTAGAAGCTCAGATAGGTAAGGCGGGGCAAGACCATTTAGGGATTTAAAAGCAAATAAAATAATTTAAAAATGGATATGCACGAAAATACTAAACATGACTACTTTCATTTACATGACATTGCTGTGTCCCGAACATTATGGTGCCCTGAAATGGGGGGGACTATGTATAAACACTGCTGTAATTTCTACATGGTGAAACCAAAATGTATAAAAATGGCCTGTATTAAAATCTGGCAATGTGCACTTTAACCACATGTGATTTTTTTCCTATCACAATTCTCAAATTGTGTAGTACAGAGTCAAATAATTAAATGATGCGTCTTTGTCCCAAACATTGTGGAGGGCACTGTAAATCCTCTTTTTCTTGATTCCCCTACTCTGCGTAAAAGCTTCTGTGCATTTACCCTATCTACCACCTTCATGATATTATACACCTCAATAAGATCACTCTTCATTGAACACTTGCCCCTATACCTCCTCCCTTACCTCCTTCCAGGGACTCCAACAGTCCGTCCATGTTCACCTGCACCTCCATTAACCTCATCTTCCTCATCAATAGACAATAGACAATATGTGCAGGAGTAGGCCATGTGGCCCTTCGAGCCAGCACCGCAATTCAATGTGATCATGGCTGATCATCCCCAATCAGTACCCCATTACTGCCTTTTTCCCATATCCCCTGACTCCATTATTTTTCAGAGCCCTATCTAGCTCTCTGTTGAAAACATCCAGAGAACCTGCCTCCACAGTCCTCTGAGGCAGAGATCACGTCACAATCCTCATCACAATGCGGCCTCCTGTTCATCGGTCAGAGTTGCCAACAGTTTAGACACAGACTTGCTTGTGCCGGATATACTGGTGCCTAAATATTTTAACTATCCTTCCCATTCCTACACTGTCCTTTCTGTCCTGGGTCTCCTGCATGGCCAGAGCGAGGCCACATGTAAACTGGAGGACCAGCACCTAGTAGTTCACAACCCAGCAGTGGGAACATTTGATTCCCCAAAGTTAGCTAACTTCTAACAACTTTCCTCCCGCCCTATACATCACCTCTCCCTCCCTTCTGCCCCACCGAGACTCATGCTGATTTATTCCCTCCCCCGCCACTTACGTTCCTTCCTCTAGCTTTAAAACTTGCACCATTTCAATCCTTTTGGCTCACATCCTTTCTCATGTATGGCCTTTGTCCTACCATCTGCCAATCAAAAACCCACCCTCACCTATCACCTGCACTGCTTTGTCCTGCCCCTCCTCTCTTCGAGCTTTGTCCCCACCCCAACAACTGTCTGACGAAGAGACTGGACCCGAAATGTAACCTACCCACGTTCACCAGGGATGCTGCCTGCCCGCTGAGTTACTCCTGCACTTTGTGTCTATCTTTTTCATAAATAAGCATCTGCAGTTTTCTCTACTTCTATACCATGACCAATGAATTACAAAGTGCTGAAAGCCTTCTAGGCCAGCCTATCTTCCTGTGACGCCACTTTCAAGGAACTATGTACCTGCACTCCTAGATCCCTCTGTTCTACAACACACCCCAGAACCCTGACATTCACTGTGAAGCTCCTGCCCAACCCAGGTTTGACTTCCCAAAATGTAATGCCTTGCATTTATCTGATTTAAACTCCATTAATCATACCTCAGCCCACTTGCCCAACTGATCAAGAACCTCCTGTAATTTCTGATAAACACCCTTAATATCTACGAACTGCTTTAATGTCACCTGCAAACTTGGTAATCATGCCTTGCACGTCTCATTCAAATCGCTGATATAAACCCCTAATGGGAATGGGCCCAGCACTGATCACTGAGGCACACCACTAGTCACACGACTTCAGTCCAAAAAACAACCTTCCACTACACCCTCTGCATCCATCCATGAAGCAAATTTTCTATCCAGTCGCTAGATCCCATGCAATCGCAGCTTCCAGATCAGCCTACCATGCAGAATATTATCAAATGCCTTTCTGAAGACCATATAGATAACATCTATGGCTATACCCTCATCTTCATGGTTACATCTTCAAAAAACTCAGATTTGTGCGACACCATCTCCCATGTGCAAAATTGTGCCAACAATCCCAAATCATTTGGATATACTATTCCTGTCTATCCAAATGCATATACAGACACTCCCTGAATTATGTAAGAGCTACGTTCCGTAAATACGCATCGGAATTACGAGGTAGAAACAAAGAACTACAGATGTTAATTAATACACAAAATGGCACAAAGTGCTGGAGTAACTCAGCAGGCCGGGCAGCATCACTGGACAATATGGATAGGTGACGTTTCAAGTTGGGATTGACTGAAGAAGGATCCCAACCCGAAACACCACCTTTCCACTTTCTCCAGAGATGCTGCCTGACCCGCTGAGTTACTCCAGCACTTTGTGTCATTTCAACTTAAAACATGGCGCCAATGGCGCTGTTTTGCATCAACGTGCCCTTGTTCAGCAGCTGCCACCCCATCCGGTTTACGCAGCCATTGTTGTGGCTCACGATGTAGCCCCAGACCAACAGAGCTTTCTTCAGGCTGCCGCTACCGACAGGATTCACTATCAACATGGGGCTTCCTTCCCTCTCACTAGCTGCTGCTTCTTCTTCCTGCCAGCTGTCGCTTTGACCACTCCCCCCACAATTGCTGCCTCCTCCCCTTTCTCCCCCGGAGTCAAGGTGGAAGGTGCCAGCGGCCGTGGGGGAGAAGGAGGCAGCGTATTAGACTAAGTGATGGGTAAAGGAGGAGGCAGCTGTGGAGGGGATAGCGGCTGAGTGGCTAACAGGAAGAAGCGGCAACTGGTGAAGGGGGAAGGGAGGCGCATGGTGACCGTGCGCATCCTGTAAGTAGGGATGGTCTGATCAAAGCGCTGACGGATAGTGGCTACAATTGTGTCTACCGGATTGTGCGGCAGTTGAAGATAAAGGGCTGGCTGGTGCACCTTGTGGGAGTTGTGGCCACTCGGTCAGAATTGCTCTTCCCAGTGACGCGCTTATATCTATGAAGCAGGCGTGAAGTCCTCATCATCCTCCTGTTGCAATAACACAGGTCATGAATGAAACAGGGCCACATATTGCAAATTGTTTACGTAAGTATGAGTTAACGTAGGTTGCCTATAATGCAAGTTCAGTATTGATATATGTTATCCTTCAGAATATTCTCCAATAACTTGCCTAGAAGAGATGGTTAGGCTCATTGGTCTATAGTTCCCAAGATCTTTCTTGCAGCTCTCCTTAAATAAAGGCACATCAGTTTTTAGATTGAGAGGAGGTGGTGCTGAGGCTCTTGAAGAACATTAAGGTGGATAAGTTCCCAGGGTCTGTTGGGGTCTGTCCAGGTTATTAAGGGAGGCAAGAGACGTGATTGCGGGAGCCTTGACAAGAACCTTTGTAGCCAGCATGGCTTTGTACACAGCAGGTCGTGTCTTCCTAACTTGATTGAGTTTTTTGAGGAGATTACGAAGGAAAGTGATGAAGGTAGGCAGTGGATGATGTGTGCATGGATATTATGTAATGCTTTTGATAAGGTTCCTCATGATAGGCTGATCCAGAACACTAAGATGTTTATTAAGAGGTTTTTAGATGGGCACATAGAAGAGCAGGGAACTGAGGGATATGAATCATGTACAGATGAGAACAGTGTAATGGCATCATGTTCAGCACAAGCATTGTGAGCTGAAGGGCCCATTCCTGTGCAGTACTGTTCAATGTTGTATATTCCTACTGCCTCAGCATCCTATATTGATCTTGAGGCTTTTGGTGAAAGAGGAACCTAAAATGAACCTGCCCTATTGACATTCAAGAACACATGTTCTATTAGCCACCCTCATCCTCACCTCACACCCTTACTAATCAAGACCTTTCAATCTCTGCTTTAAAAATACCCAAAGACTTGGCCTCCACCGTCGACTGTTTCTTTTCTACCTTCTCACTGTGTTCGTGGATTTATCTGATCTGGTCCTGGAGATTTATGAGACTCCTTCTTACGTCAGGACGTCCAGCACCTCCTTAACTGAAATACGGATTATCCTCAAGATTTATCCTTCCATTAGAAGTCCAAAGATCCCAAGTCTTCATGTCTCTCTCCATGGTAAAAACAGAGGAGAAATTCCCATTGAAGACCTTGCCCATCTCCTGCAGCTCAACAGAGATGATCGCTTTGGTTTCTATGTGGCCCTATTCTCTTTTAGTTTAATTTAGTTTAGTTTATAGATACAGCATGGAAACAGGCCCTTCGACATATTGCGTCTGCAATGACCAGCGATCACCTGTACACTAGTTCTATCCTACACACTAGGGATAATTTCAGAAGCCAATTAATCTACAAACCTGCATGCCTTTGGGATGTGGGAGGAAACTGGAACACTCAGGGAAATTCATGTGGTCACAGGGAGAAGGTACAAACTGTACAGATAGCATCTGTAGTCAAGATCAAACCCGGGTCTCTGGCATTATAAGGCAGCAACTCTACTGCTAAGCCATTGTGACACCCTCTCTAGTCACCCTCTTTCCCTTAATGTACTTATACAATCTCTTCAGATTTCCCTTAATATCATCTGCCAGAACGATCTTCTGACCCCTTCTTGGCCTCTGGATTTCCTTCTTCATTATGTTCTGAAGACTTCCAGTGAAACACGATCACAGCTACCCATCCCATGTCTCCTTCTTTTTCCTGGCCAGAGCTTAATTTTCAATCGTCATCCAGCTTCTTGATGCCCACCTGCCTTGCCCCTTACTCTAACAAAGGGCATGCATGTCTTGAACACTTGCATCATACTATTAAAAGCATCCCACGTTCCCAATATTCTGTAATGTTCAGCACAAACATAGTGGGCTGGAGGGCCCGTTCCTGTGCTGTACTGTTCTATGTGTCGGAAAGAACTGCAGATGCTGGTTTAAATCAAAGGTAGACACAAAATGCTGGAGTAACTCAGCGGGACAGGCATATCTCTGGAGAGAAGGAATGGGTGTCAGTGAGATGTCACCCATTCCTTCTCTCCAGAGATGCTGCCTGTCCCACTAAGTTACTACAGCATTTAGTGAAAGAAGGGTCTCGACCTGAAATGTCACCTGTTCCTTCGCTCCATAGATGCTGCTGCACCCGCTGAGTTTCTCCAGCATTTTTGTGTACCTTACCAAGGTCATTTATAAATATCACCAACATCAAAGGGCCCAGCACAGATCCCTGCAGAACTCCATTGGTGAAAGATCTCCAACCAAAGTATCTACCTTCCTCCACAACTCTCTGTCTTCCATGAATATACCAGTTCTGAATCCATACAACCATGTCATCATGAATCCCAATCATCTTAATTTTCTGGATCAGTCTACCATGAGGGACTTTATCAAAAGCCTTACGAAAATCCATGTATACAACATCCACCACCCTACCTTCTTCAATTTCCTTTGTCGTCTTCTTAAAAATTCAATCAAGTTAGTAAGAAAATGTGCTCAAATACTTATTAACCATTAAGGCTTTTGAATTGAAAACTTACTTCCATCGGGGTCTTCTGAAGGAATGTCAACTTCATCAGTCTTGCCTTCAATTGGAGGTTCCGGAGAGGGCATGACCGGATCCTGACCATTAAAACAGGAAGCAGAGCCAGTTAACGATATGATGCAACAGATTGCTGAGAGATTTAACTTCCTAATCTGGACTCTGAAATGATGAGTAGTGATGATTTAGATAAGATTTTTTAAATTTCAATGTGCCAGGTGGCAAATATGTAAGTGTAAAATTACATGCAGTTTAACAGTAGTAAAATAAGAACAAACCTCATTGCAGTGTTTGGGTGGAAAGAAACACTATCCTTATAATGTCACCAAATCTGTTCCTCAACAAAATTAATAAACTTCATTTTTGAAGTATTTTTGTAGGATTTGGTACACTATCACAAACTCATGTCTCAAGGTGGAGAAGATTTAAGAATAGAGATACATTTCAAAGCAGGCTCAGAAAGCTTTGTTACTTGAAATCCTCAAGTAACAAAGTTCTCTTCCTACTAAACATCAAAGCAGTTTGCTATTACAAACGAAATAGTTGGAATAGCAATGGAGCACAGCAAAATTGTGTCGGATTCAGGGGGAGAATGTGACAAATAGTAATGAAGGTTCCATGAGTGACCCTTATGTATAACCATGTGAAAACTAAATGCACAAATCAGAGACAAACTGTGTGCAAACATCTAACCTTACATAATACCACAAAGGAGACAATTTCTCCATCAAGTCCATGCCAGCAGACCAATCCCATTCCCTCTCTGTTTATTTCCTTGTACCCCCAACTTATTCTTTCTCAAATGCTCACTAAAACGCATTCATGGAAATATAACTTTATTACGATTTATCACATTTACTAAACTGAATGCTGAACAATGGGGAGAATGTGTAAACTCCACATTAATAGCATCCAAGGTCAGGATTGAATCTGGGTCCCTGAAGCAGCGAGGCAGTAGCACTAACTGCTGCACAAGTGTACCACTTATCTACTGTCATAGGTGCTGCCAACATTTATAGCTCATGCCTAGTTATCCTTGAGAAGGTAATGGCAAACCACCTTTGCAAACCTCTGCTGAAGAAACTCCCATTCTGCTACTGGAATTTGAGTTGGAAGACTCGGAGACAAAAATGAACTATTTTGAAGGAAGAATGGTGACTCTGGAGGGGAAAGTAAAGCAGGGTTTTTTCTATGCATTGCCTTTTGTATGTAGGAATCATTGATTTGGAAGATATCCAAGCCATGTTAAGTAACTGCATTTTGCAGATGGTACACATTGAAGGCACGGTGCGCAGCAGACGAATGATTGAATACGATGTGGTGGATGGGGTGCTGTTCAAGTAGACTGCTTTATTCTGGATGCTGCTGAGCTTTTAGAGAATATGTCATTATCCTTTCAATGGGCATTGTTGAAGGCGGAATGGCTTTGGAGAGTAAGTATGGGAGTCACTCACCACAGAATACCCGGCTCCAACGTCTTCTTGCACTCACATTCATTACGTGTATTATTCTGTTTGGTTTCTGGTCATTGATGATCCCAGGATGTTGATTGGGAAGGGAATGTCTTTTAATGTCCCCATTGAGTGGTCAGATTCTCTCATTCGAGATGGCCAGTGCTTGGTATAAATGTAATTTGTCAACCCTAGATGTTATCATGTCCTTGGTACATAGAGGCAGGGGCAATATTTCACAATAATTTCTATGATAATGCAAATGAGATTGAACATTGGGCAACCATCAGCAAGGAGCCATGATGTCGACCACACAATGGAAGGAAAGTGAAACAGTTGAAGATGGTTGGGCAAGCACGTTGCTCTAAAAAACTCCTGTCGCTATGTTCTTGGGTTGAGATGAGTAACCGCGAGATGACTAATGGCCATGCAACCAGCTTCACTCTAACAAATAAAGATTTTCAATAAATTGCAGCAAAGAATGTTATCTGGACTCCTTGAGTGAGACTTGGACAAAAAGTACCTTGATATGAATAATAAGAACATGCACTTTGCCTCCAAAAATCAATTATTTGGCATTGTTTAAATAAACATAGAAACATAGAAAATAGGTGCAGGAGTAGGCCATTCGGCCCTTCGAGCCTGCACCACCATTCAATATGATCATGGCTGATCATCCAACTCAATATCCTGTACCTGCCCTCTCTCTATACCCCCTGATCCCTTTAGCCACAAGGGCCACATCTAAATCCCTCTTATATATAACTGGCCTCAACTACCTTCTGTGGCAGGGAGTTCCAGAGATTCACCACTCTCTGTGTGAATTATTTTTTCTCACGTCAGTCCTAAAGGATTTCCCCTTTATCCTTAAACTGTGACCCCTTGTCCTGGACTTCGACAACATCGGGAACAATCTTCCTGCATCTAGCCTGTCCAACCCCTTAAGAATTTTGTAAGTTTCTATAAGATCCCCCCGCAATCTTCTAAATACTAGCGAGTACAAGCCATGTCTATCCAGTCTTTCCTCATATGAAAGTCCTGACACCCCAGGAATCAGTCTGGTGAACCTTCACTATACTCCCTCTATGGCAAAAATGTCTTTCCTCAGATTTGGAGACCAAAACTGTACGCAATATTCCAGGTGTGGTCTCACCAAGACCCTGTACAACTGCAGTAGAATCTCCCTGTTCCTATACTCAAATTATTTTGTTATGAATGCCAACATACCATTCGCTTTCTTCACTGCCTGCTGCACCTGCATGCCTACTTTCAATCACTACTGTACCATGACACCCAGGTCTCGTTGCATCTCACATTTTCCTAATCGGCCACCATTTAGGTAATAGTCTACTTTCTTGTTTTTGCCACCAAAGTGGATAACCTCACATTTATCCACATTATACTGCATCTGCCATGCATTTGCCCACTCACCCAGCCTATCCAAGTCACCTTGCACCCTCCTAGCATCCTCCTCACTGCTAACACTGCCCCCCCCAGCTTCGTGTCATCAGCAAACTTGGAGATGTTGCATTCAATTCCCTCGTCCAAATCATTAATATATATTGTATATAGCTGGGGTCCCAGATCTGAGCCTTGCGGTACCCCACTAGTCACTGCCTGCCATTCTGAAAAGGACCCGTTTACTCCTACTCTTTTCTTCCTGTCTGCCAGACAGTTCTCTATCCACATCAATACTGAACCCCCAATACTGTGTGCTTTAAGTTATTATACTAATCCCTTATGTGGTACCTTGTCGAAAGGCTTCTGAAAGTCCAGATATAACACATCCACGGGTTCTCCCTTATCCACTCTACTAGTTACATCCTCGAAAAATTCTATAAAATTCATCAGACATGATTTACCTTTCATAAATCCATGCTGACTTTGTCCAATGATTTCGCCACTTTCCAAATGTGCTGCTATCCCATCTTCAATAATTGACTCTAGCAGTTTCCCCACTACCGATGTTTGACTAACTGGTCTGTAATTCCCTGTTTTCTCTCTCCCTCCCTTTTAAAAAAGTGGGGTTGCATTAGCTACCCTCCAATCCTCTGGAACTAATCCAGAATCTAAAGAGTTTTGAAAAATTATCACTAATGCATCCACTATTTCTGGGGCTACTTCCTAAAGTACTCTGGGATGCAGCCTATCTGGCCCTGGGGATTTGTCGGCCTTTAATCCATTCAATTTACCTAACACCACTTCCCGGCTAACCTGGATTTCACTCAGTTCCTCCATCTCATTTGACCCACGGTCCCCTGCTATTTCCAGCAGATTATTTATGTCTTCCTTGGTGAAGACAGAACCAAAGTAGTTACTCAATTGGTCTGCCATGTCCTTGTTCCCCATGATCAATTCACCTGTTTCTGACTGCAAGGGACCTACATTTGTTTTAACTAATCTTTTTCTCTTCACATATCTATAAAAACTTTTGCAGTCAGTTTTTATGTTCCCTGCCAGTTTTCTTTCATAATCTATTTTCCCTTTCCTAATTAAGCCCTTTGTCCTCCTCTGCTGGACTCCCAGTCCTCTGGTAGGCTGCTTTTTCTGGCTAATTTGCACGCTTCATCTTTTGTTTTGATACTATCCCTGATTTCCCTTGTTATTCACGGATGCACTACCTTCCCCGATTTATTATTTTGCCAAACTGGGATGAACAATTGTTGTAGTTCATCCATGCAGTCTTTAAATGCCTTCCATTGCATATCCCCCGTCAACCCTTTAAGAATCAATTGCCAGTCAATCTTGGCCAATTCACGTCTCATACCCTCAAAGTTACCTTTCTTTAAGTTCAGAACCTTTCTGAATTAACAATGTCACTCTCCATCCTAATGAAGAACTCAACCATATTATGGTCACTCTTGCCCAAGGGGCCACGCACAACAAGACTGCTAACTAACCCTTCCTCATTACTCAGCATCCAGTCGAGAATAGTCTGCTCTCTTGTTGGTTCCTCTACATGTTGGTTTAGAAAACTATACATTCCAAGAAATCCTCTTCCTAAGCACTCCTGCCAATTTGATTCATCCAATCTATATGTAGATTGAAGTCACCCATTATAACTGTTTTACCTTTGTTGCACGCATTTCTAATTTCCTGTTTGATGCCATCCCCAACTTCACTACTACTTTTAGGTGGCCTGTACACAACACCCACTAGCGTTTTCTGCCCCTTAGTGTTTCGCAGCTGTACCCATATCGATTCCACATCCTCCAAGCTAATGTCCTTCCTTTTCATTGCGTTAATCTCCTCTCTAACCAGCAACGCTACCCCACCACCTGAAAGAATGCAATCAGTTAATCAGATTGAATATGTCCCGATCTTTGTGGACATATCTTGGCAATTTGTAACTCGGAGTAACTCAATTTGGTGCCTAGGCCGGGTGAGACAGCCGATCTCACCTCACTGAAGGGTGCCAGAAAATCGGTGGTGGACCTGTAGGATACCTGACCATAGAGACGAAGCTAGGTCTGATGCAGAAGTTTATAGATTTGAAGAAGGGATATTTACTAGCCCCAGTGCAGGCATCAAGAGTTTGAACCAAAACCGGTTTCTTGTGTTCCTGAATGTCAATGGGGCAGGTTTATTTTAGGCCCCTCCTTTACCCAAAAGCCTTAAGATCAACATGGGAGGGATGCAGAGGCAGTAGGAACATAGAACATAGAACAGTACAGCACAGGAATGGGCCCTTCAGCCCACAATGCTTGTGCCGGACATGATGCGTAGTTAAATTGATCTCATCTGCCTGTACATGATGCATATCCCTCCATTAAAAATTATTTTAAACACCACTATTGTATCTGCTTCCACCACCACACCTGCCAATGCACTCTGTGTAAAAATCCTGCCCCGGACATCTCCATTAAAGTTTCCCCCCTCACCTTTTAGCTATGCCCTCTAGTGTTGGACATTTTCAACCTGGGACAAAGGTTCTAACATTTTCCCTATCTCTGCGTCATAATTTTATACATATCTATCGTCTCCCTCAATTACCGCCATTCCAGAGAAAACAATCCAAATCTATCTAACCTCTCCCTTCAGCTGAAGATATCTAATTTAGGCAGCATTCTGGTACAAATCCTCTGCCCCCTCTCCAAAGCCTCCACATCTTTCCTGTAATGAGGTGGACAAAACTATGCGTTATACTCAAAATGTGGCCTAAACAAGGGCCTACAGAGCTGCATCATGACTTCCTGACTCTTATATTGAATGCCCCTATCAATGAAGGCAAGCATACCATCAAATACGATGCTACCACCCTATTATGCTGCGCTTTTAGAGAGCTATGAATTTGGAATTCAAGATTCCTCTGCACACCAATACTGTTAAGGGTTTTGCCATTAACCCTATCCTTAAATTCAATCTCGCAAAGTGCAACACCTCACACTTACTTGGGTTAAATTCCATCTGCCATTTCTACTCCTATTTCTGCAGCTGATCCATATACCACTGTATGTTCTGACAACATGCATCGCTATATTTAAGAGGGAGTTAGTTGTGGCCCTTGTGGCTAAAGGGATCAGGGGGTATGGAGAGAAGACAGGTACAGGATTCTGAGTTGGATGATCAGCCATGATCATATTGAATGGCGGTGCAGGCTCGAAGGGCCGAATGGCCTACTCCTGCACCTATTTTCTATGTTTCTAACATTTCTCACTACAGGTATCTGCAATTCCTCCAATTTTAGTGTCCTCAGCAAACATACTCACCAACCCATCTACATTTACGTCTAGGTCAATTATATAGATATCACAAACATCAGAGGTCCCAGCATTGATCCTTGAGGAACTCCACTGGTCACAGAACCCTAGCCTGAATATCTACCCCCAACCACAGCCCAGTTTTGTATTAATAAGCCAGTGGTGATTCTATATGACTAAGTCATACGACTAATACATCATAATCTTCCAGATTAGTTTACCATTTTATCAAAAGCTTAACGAAAATCTATGCATACAACATCTATCGCCCTACCTTCATCAGGAATAGAGTATCTGTCAGTGCAAATTGGAGTTTACGTCTAAGTAAACATGATGAACAATACCTGGCCTGCAGGAAATTATACTTTACTCTCTTTTGAATATCTTAGTTTAGTTCATTGTCACGTGCACTGAGGTACAATGAAAAGCTTTTTTTTTGCGTACTAACCAGTCAGCCAAAAGACAACACATGATTACAATCGATCCATTTCTAGTGTAGATACATGATAATAGAATAACGTGTGGTGGAAGGTAAGCCAGCAAGTCAGATCAAGGTGTGTAAGAAGGAACAGCAGATGCAGAATTAAACCAAAGATAGACACAAAAAGCCCCCTGTTCATGTCCCCAGGATGCAGACTCAGCGGGACAGGCAGCATCTCTGGAGAGAAGGAATGGGTGACGTTTCGGGTCGAGATTGATTGTGTGTAAAGAAGGGTTTTGATCCAAAACGTCACCCATTCCTTCTCACCAGAGATCTGCCTGAGTTACTCCAGCTTTTTGTGTCTATCTTAAGTCAGATCAAGGATAGCTTTTCAGCTCTCTGGTTTTGGTAGGATGATAAAAGCTGGGAAGAAACAGTCCCCAGAAGAAAGGAAAAAGGAGGAGGAGGAGCCCAAGGGCTGAGGGAGAGATAGGAAGGGGAGGAGACAGCAAGGGCTAACAAAATTGGGAGAATCCAATGTTCATGCCCCCAGGATGCAGACTCCCCAAGCGGAATATGAGGTGCTGTTCCTCTAGTTGCTCGCTCTGGCCATGGAGGAGACCCAGGACAGAGAGGTCGGATACGGAACGGGAGGGGGAGTTGAAGTGCTGGGCCACCGGGAGGTCAGGTAGGTTAATGCGGACCGAGCGGAGGTGTTCAGCGGAACGAACGGCAAGTCTCACCGATGTAGATCAGCTGACATCTAGAGCAGCGGATGCAATAGATGAGGTTGGAGGAGATGCAGGTCTTAAAATGTTAATTGCTTACTTTAGAGATACACAACAGAAAACAAATTGATGTAAAAGAGTCCACTTTGAGAGCACCAATTTGAGTAGATGAGGTTAGAAGAGGTTCATTTGAACCCCTGTCACATCTGGAAAGACTACTGGGGCCCTGAGAAGGATGTCAGGGAGGAGGTGTAGGGACATGTGCTGTACCTCCAGCAGTTGTAGGGGTAAGTATCTGGGCAGGAGGTGGTTTAGATGGGATGGGATGAGTAAAGCAAGGTGTTGCGGAGGGAATGTGTAGGAAGAAACTGCAGATGCTGGTTTAAACCGAAGATACACAAAAGCTGGAGTATCTCAGCGGGACAGGAAACATCTCTGGAGAGAAGGAATGGGTGATTTTTCGGGTCGAGGCATCTGAAGAAGGGTCTCGACCTGAAACATCACCCATTCCTTCTCTCCAGAGATGCAGCCTGTCCCACTGAGTCACTCCAGCATTTTATGTCTGTTGCAGACAGAATGGTCTTTTTGTAAAGTGGAATGGTATCGGCATGGAAAGATGTGACTAATGGCGGGTTCACCCCCCTCCCCCCATCCCTTCCCATACTGACCATTCTGTCCTGGGCCTCCTCCATTACCAGAGTGAGACCACACACAGTGAGCAGCAGGCCAGGACACTCCAGCAAGCAGGCCCGACTCACCCGGAATGCCCGCCGCAGACTGATGACAAAGGACTCGTCCAGTAGGCCCTCCTCGCCCACTGCGGTCGCGGAATCGGTCCTGAGCCACTGCCGTCGATGGGAACCGTGCCACCGAGATAAAATGTAAATTTTCCCCCAGTGTCTGTAGGATAGTGTTAATGTGTGGGGATTGCTGGTCGGGGCGGACTTGGTAGGCCGAAGGGCCTGTTTCCGCGCTGTATCTCTAAACTAAACTAAACTGGATAGGACTGTTCGGTACTTTTGGAACTGTCGGCAAATAAAGCTTTTCACTGTATCTGTGACAATAAAGTATCTTTCATTCATCCATTCATTCATTAATTCACACGCAAATTAAAGGAAAGCACATATTCGACTCGGGCAGTTTACAAGTGATACACCACTATGAACATTGAATTGGCACATTTTAGGTAACAACCCAACCACCTCCACCGCTTTTTTCTCCACTCTCTTCCCTGTGCCTCATCCGTGTGCACACATTTCTCCCACTATCCCATGACTCATTGCCCCTATCCCCTTCCACCTATTTCCCTTCCTTTGGCTTCACATTCACTCCTTTCCCTCCTCATCTTGCACCCTTCTGTCTCCCTTTTATCTCCTTTTGTTCATGCATCTGCCAATCAAAAATCCCTTCAGCAGTATCCACCTATCATTTGTGTGGGAAGGAACTGCAGATGCTGGATTACACTGAAGATAGACACAAAATGCTGGAGTAACTCAGCGGGATAGGCAGCATCTCTGGATAGAAGGAATGGGTGACTTTTTGGGTCAAGACCCTTCTTCAGACTGTCAGGGGAGAGGGAGACACAGAGATAAGGAAGGGTAAATTGTGTGAAAACGAGACATCAAAAGAGATAAAGTTCAAGGAAAATATAGAATAGATCATTGTTAACTAAGAGAAGTGACAACAAAGCAAACAGAGATAAAATGGAATCAGAGACAGTCAAACAGGTCGGAGAACTGGGAAGGGGGAGGATTGGCGAGAGAGGGAAAGCAAGAGTTACTTGAAGTTAGAGAAGTCAATACAAGTGTTAGCTCTCAAGCGAAACACGAGGTGCTGTTTCTCTCAATTGGTGCTGGGCCTCACTCTGCATCTCTTTTGCTGTGTCGTTTTCATATACTTTACCCTTCCTTATCTCTGTGTCTCCCTCTCCCCTCAGTCCAAAGAAGGGATTCAACCCGAAACATCACCCATTCCTTCTATCCAGAGATGCTGCCTGTCCCGCTGTTACTCTGGCATTTTGTGTCTATCCACATATCATTTGTCCTGGAAACATAGAAAATAGGTGCAGGAGGAGGCCATTCGGCCCTTCGAGCCAGCACCGCCATTTATTGTGATCATGGCTGATCGTCCCCATTCAATAAACCGTGCCTGCCTTCACCCTATATCCCTTGATTCCACCATCCCCTAGAGCTCTATCTAACTCTCTCTTAAACCCATCCAGTGACTTGGTCTCTACTGCCCTATATGGCAGGGAATTCCACAAATTCACAACTCTCTGGGTGACAAAGCGTTTTCTCACCTCAGTCTTAAATGGCCTCCCCTTTAATCTAAGACTGGGCCCCTGGTTCTGGACTCGCCCAACATTGGGAACATTTTTCCTGCATCTACCTTGTCCAGTCCTTTTATAATTTTATATGTTTCTATAAGATCCACCTTCATCCTTCTAAACTCCAGTGAATCCAAGCCTAGTCTTTTCAATCTTTCCTCATATGACAGTCCCGCCATCCCAGGGATCAATCTCGTGAACCTACGCTGCACTGCCTCAATCATATGGATGTCCTTCCTCAAATTAGGAGAAAAAAACTGTACGCAATACTCCAGATGTGGTCTCACCAGAGCCCTATCCTGCCTCCACCTCTTTTCCAGATTTGTTCCCCCAATACAATCAGTCCTGACCTGAAACATTACCTTTCCCTGTTCTCCTGAGATGCTGCCTGAAATGCTGAGTTACTCCAGCACTTTTTTTTTGTAAACCACTATCTACAGTTCCATGCAACTGCATGAACACATTAATTTCTACTAACTTACATTGTTAATCTTCCCTTCTCAGGGAGATTTATATATTCAAGAGAGTATATAATTCATTTAATGAACTAGATTAAAAATATATAGATATTAAAACCCACAGAGAAACCTTGGGTTAAGTGCTCATTATCTCTGTGCTACAAATGTTAATGATTTGTTGATTGAACCTGTTAGCCGTGAAGCAGTGCTTCACATAACAGTTAGATGGATTTATTTTTTTAATTATAGGTTGAAGGTGGGAAACATATGCGGAACAAAAGTATATTTAATCAATGTACAAATGTTAACATTCACTATTGGAAGATATTATCTATTGTCTATATTATTACTTACCATGTGCCTTTGGCAGGTCAAAGGAACAAGTCTGTGGCAGCGTTTATGGACCAACAACTTGCAGTTGATACACTTGTAACCTTGCCTGCCGAGACCCCATATCCTTTCACTGCAGTATCCACAGTAGGCCTTCTGTGAATAAGAAAACAACTGTTATTCATTCCATTTCCATTACGACAAGTTTCCTTGTTCTATACAAGTGAGCCTATCAACATTTTGTAAATGAAAATCGCCTTATCATACAATAGCCGTTGTTGATCTGAATCTTGTACAAGAAAAAAATTCCCCCATGTGCTGCCGTTCAGACTACGATTAGTAACAAAATCCTGTCAGAATTGAAACTTAACTGAGAAATGAAACAGTAGTAAATTGGAGTTGGTGACAGCAAAATTAAAAATAAATCTGTAGACAGGTTCCAACCCGAGATACCACCTACCCATGTTCTCCAGAGGTGCTGCCTGACCCGCACTTACTCTGCACTTTGTCTTTTTTTTGTAAACCAGCATCTGCAATTCCTTGGGTCTCTTTTTTTAATCTTTAACCAACAGAAGCTCCTTTCATCTAAGTTTCTTGGTTTCTTGGTCCTCCAAAATATTCCAAATGGAATTTAAACTGTCTGAAGAATGGCCCTGACCTGAAACGTCACCTATCCATGTTCTTCAGAGATGTTGTTTGACCTGCTGAGTTACTCCAGCACTTTGTGTCCTTTTCTTTAAACATAATTCCAACCTTATTTTGCTTTCATTCGAGTTGATTGGCGGCCACTCGCACATGCGCACACACACACATGCGCGCGAGGCTTTGGAGGCTCAATCCAGCGCTAGATGCAGCTCAACTCTGCCTGTCTCACCGGGGTAACTACAGCCTTGGCTAGACTGACTGGATACCAGCGCTGCTTCTCCGCACTGGCCATATTTCCCGCAAGTCCAGGAAGGGCTAGAGGCTCACCTGGCGGCACCTGGTTTAGCACTGCTTCTCTGCGCTGGCTGTGGGCCTGGGGGGCACCGCGCCGGTCTGACTACCGACCAAAGATCCTATAGCGGAGGATCTTTGCTGCCGACCTCACTGGCCACTCGTGGAGGGGGCACTTGGGACAGCGCCGGTGACCCGGCCGGGATCGTCCTGCCTGCGGATGAAGCGCAGGTCTGTGCCACGTCTCCCTCCTCCAATCACCGCACTCTATCCTCAGGCCCACCCCCAACCCCCACTCCTCCCTCTTCCAATCATCGCGCTGAATTATCATGTCCCGCCCCCATTGCCTGCTAACCGACGTCTCTCTCGTCCAATCGGCGCCATCGATCTTCAGTCCCACCCCCACTGTCTCGCAGAAAGCGGAGATTTCACCGGGTTTTAAAATCCTCATTACAAAAACTTGGGGGGGGGGGGGGGGGATGTCCCCCACCTCTCAAAACATAACATGGAGAGGACGTGTCCCCTCTGGCCTCCCCGGGTTTTCCGCCCCTGTCACCAGAGAAGACACCCAGCAACTGGTGATGTCTATGAATCACAGACTTCAAACAGTCATTGCATGCAAAAGATATGCAACAAAATACTAAACATGACTACTTTCATTTACATTACATTGCTGTGTCCCAAACATTATGGTGAAATCAAAATGTGCAAAAATGGCCTTTACTAAAATCTGACAATATGCACTTTAACCACATGTGATTTTTTTCTATTACAAATAGCAAATTGTGGAGTACATATTGGAGGCAAATAAATAAATGACGGGTCTTTGTCCCAAACATTATGGAGGGCACTATAGAAAGATAGAAGTTGACAAATTGAACTCCAGACCTTAGAGCAAAGATAAGTGGAGGTAGAGTGTCGTACAGCATGGAGACAAATCCAACTTGCCCACACCAACCAACTTGCTCTGTCTACACTAGTTCAACCTGCCCACAACCCTCTAAACCTATTCTATCCATGTACCTGTCCAAATGTCTTGTAAATGTCATGATAGTACCTGCCTCAACTACCTCTTTTGGCAGCTCATTCCATATACCCATCACCCTTTGTGCAAAAGAGTTGCTCTTCGTGTTTCAATTAACTCTCCTCCTCCCCCCCCCCCCCCCCTCACCTTATAATTATGTCCTCTTAGAGTCATAGAGTAAACGAGTGTTACCGTGTGGAAACAGGCTCTTCGGCCTAACACGCCCACACCAGCCTAAAATGTCCCAGCTCCACTAGTCCCACTTGCCTGCGCTTGGTCCATATCAATCCAAACCTATCCTATCCATGTACCTGTCTAACTGTTTCTTAAACGATTAGATAATCCCAGCCTCAACTTCCTTCTCTGGCAAGCAGCTGTTCCTTACATCCACCACCCATTGCGTGAAAAAGTTACACCTCGTATTCCTATTAAATATTTTCCCCTTCACCTTGAACCTATGTCACTGGTCCTCGATTCCCCTATTCTGGGTAAAGGACTTTTTGCATCTACCTGATCAATTCTTCTCATGATTTTGTATACCTCTATAACAAGGGCTCCCAACATGGGGTAAATTTCACCTACCGAGGTGGTAAATGTGTACATATTTTTTCTCATTGACTGACTCTGTTTGGTTCTGGTATTCTGTTCATCATTAGTTGTTCATAAATAAATGAAATACCATTGTTATGTGCTATTAAAGTTGCCAGGGGTAAACGTGACGAAAAAGGTTGGGAACCCCTGCTCATTAAGATCTCCCCTCCTGTGCTCCATGGAATAGAGATCCAGCATACTCAACAGTTCCCAATAACTCACACCCTCTAGTCCTAGCAACATCCTTGTAAATCTTTTCTGAACACTTTCAAGCTTGACAATATCTTTCCTATAACATGGTGTTCAGAACTGAACCCAATATTCTAAATGCAGTCTTATACAACTGCAACATGACCTCCCAACTTCTATACTCAATACTCTGACTGATGAAGGCCAATGTTCCAAAAGCCTTTTTGACCACCTAATTAGCCAGAAAAAGCAGCCTACCAGAGGACTGGGAGAAATTCAGTCCAGCAGAGGACAAAGGGCTTAATTAGGAAAGGGAAAATAGATTATGAAAGAAAACTGGCAGGGAACATAAAAACTGACTGCAAAAGTTTTTTTAGATATGTGAAGAGAAAAAGATTAGTTAAAACAAATGTAGGTCCCTTGCAGTCAGAAACAGGTGAATTGATCATGGGGAACAAGGACATGGCAGACCAATTGAATAACTACTTTGGTTCTGTCTTCTCTAAGGAAGACATAAATAATCTGCCGGAAATAGCAGGGGACTGGGGTCAAATGAGATGGAGGAACTGAGTCAAATCCAGGTTAGCCGGGAAGTGGTGTTAGGTAAATTGAATGGATTAAAGGCCGATAAATCCCCAGGGCCAGATAGGCTGCACCCCAGAGTACTTAAGGAAGTAGCCCCAGAAATAGTGGATGCATTAGTGATAATTTTTCAAAACTCTTTAGATTCAGGATTAGTTCCAGAGGATTGGAGGGTAGCTAATGCAACCCCACTTTTTTAAAAGGGGGGGATAGAGAAAACAGGGAATTACAGACCAGTTAGTCAAACATCGGTAGTGGGGAAACTGCTAGTCAATTATTGAAGATGGGATAGCAGCACATTTGGAAAGTGACGAAATCATTGGACAAAGTCAGCATGGATTTATGAATTTTATAGCATTTTTTCGAGGATGTAACTAGTAGAGTGGATAAGGGAGAACCAGTGGATGTGTTATATCTGGACTTTCAGAAGGCTTTCGACAAGGTCCGACATAAGAGATTAGTATACAAACATAAAGCACACGGTATTGGGGGTTCAGTATTGATGTGGATAGAGAACTGGCTGGCAGACAGGAAGAAAAGAGTAGGAGTAAACAGGTCCTTTTCAGAATGGCAGGCAGTGACAAGTGGGGTACCGCAAGGCTCAGATCTGGGACCCCAGCTATATACAATATATATTAATGATTTGGACGAGGGAATCGAATGCAACATCTCCAAGTTTGCGGATGACACGAAGCTGGGGGGCAGTGTTAGTGTTAGGAGGATGCTAGGAGGCTGCAAGGTGACTTATGCAGTATAATGTGGATAAATGTGAGGTTATCCATTTTGGAGGCAAAAACAGGAATGTAGACTATTATCTGCATGGTGGCCGATTAGGAAAAGGGGAGATGCAACAAGACCTGGGTGTCATGGTACACCAGTCATTGAAAGTAGGCATGCAGGTGCAGCAGGCAGTGAAGAAAGCGAATGGTATGTTAGCATTCATAGCAAAAGGATTTGAGTATAGGAGCAGGGAGGTTCTACTGCAATTGTACAGGGTCTTGGTGAGACCACACCTGGAGTATTGCGTACAGTTTTGGTCTCCTAATCTGAGGAAAGACATTCTTGCATTAGGGCGTACTGAGAAGGTTTACCAGACTGATTCCTGGGATGTCAGGACTTTCATATGAAGAAAGACTGGATAGACCCGGCTTGTACTCGCTAGAAATTAGAAGATTGAGGCTGGATCTTATAGAAACTTACAAAATTCTTAAGGAGTTGGACAGGCTAGATGCAGGAAGAATGTTCCCGATGTTGGGGAAGTCCAGAACAAGGGGTCACAGTTTAAGGATAAGGGGTAAATCTTTTAGGACCGAGATGAGAAAAACATTTTTCACACAGAGAGTGGTGAGTCTCTGGAATTCTCTGCCACAGAAGGTAGTTGAGGCCAGTTCATTGGCTATATTTAAAAGGGAGTTAGATGTGGCCCTTGTAGCTAAAGGTATCAGGTGATATGGAGAGAAGGCAGGTACAGGATACTGAGTTGGATGATCAGCCATGATCATATTGAAAGGCGGTGCAGGCTCGAAGGGCCGAATGGCCAACTCCTGCACATATTTTCTATGTTTCTATATTTCGCTTGGGCAACTTACAGCCCAATGGTATGAATATTGATTTCCCTCACTTCAGTTTGCCCCGGCATTCCCTCTCCATCTTATCCCCCCTGAACCCAAGTCACACTTGCTTCTCATTCTCACCCTACAAACAGCTTCCAATGGCCTGTTTCCTTATTCATCAATACTTTTTTACATATCTTTCTTTCATTGTTCTTTATCTCTCCACATCAGTGTCTATATGTCTCGTTTCCCTTATCCCTAACCAGTCTGAAGAAGGGTCTCGACCCGAAACGTCACCCATTCCTTCTCTCCAGAGATGCTGCCTGACCCCCTGAGTTGCTCCAGCATTTTGTGTCTACCTTCGATTTAAACCAGTATCTGCAGTTCTTTCTTACATAGGAGATAGATCTGGCGGGTAGCATTAAGGACAATCCCAAAAGATTTTATAAATACATAAGGGGGAAAAGGGTAACTATAGAAAGAGTGGGACCTCTCAGGAATCAATGCGGTCACCTCTGTGTGGAACCACGGGAGATGGGCAAGGTCCTCAATTAATATTTCTCCTCTGTATTTACCGAGGAGAAAGACAGTGGGACGGAGGAAATTGGAGCAGTCACTGGAAGTGTCATGAGAGCAGTCAGGCTTACCGTTGAAGATGTACTGAAGGTACTGTTGTGTTTGAAGGTAGACAAATCTCCAGGGACTGATCAGATATAAGCGAGGACATAGTGGGAAACTAGAGAGGAACTTGTGGGAGCCCTGGCTGAAATGTACTAGTCGTCCTTAAATACAGGAGAGATGCCGGAATACAGCTGGGTGGAAAATGTTGTGACTCTTTTCAAGAACGGCTGCAGGGAAAATGCTGGGAACTATAGGTCGGTCAGCTTAAAATCTGTAGTTGGTAAGTCACTGGAGGGTATTCTGAGGGATATGATATACAGGTATTTGGATGGGCAAGGGCTGATTAGGGATAGTCAGCTTTGTTTTGTACTTGGAAGGTCGTGTCTCACAAATCTGTTTGATTTTTTTGAAGACGTGACCAAAAAGGTTGATGAGGGCAGAGCTGTAGATGTTGTGAACATGGATTTCCGTAAGGCGTTCGACAAGGTTCCGCATGGTACACTGCTCTGGAAGGTTAGATCGCATGGGATCCAAGGAGACATAGCTCAATGGATAGCAAATTGGCTCCTTGGAAGGAAGCAGAGGGTGATGGTGGAAGGTTGCTTCTCAGACTGGAGGACTGTAACTATTGGTGTGCCTCAGGGTTCGGTGCTGGGCCTATTACTGTTTGTCATCTGATTTGAATAAGAACATACAGGGCAAGATTAGCAAGTTTGCTGATGATGCAAAAGTTAGTGATTTGCAGATAGTGAAGATGGTTGTGAAAGATTGCTGCTGGATCTGGATCGATTGGCCAGGTGGGTGGAGGAATAGTTGATGGAATTTAATACAGAAAAGTGTGAGGTGTTGCATTTTGGGATGTTGAACAAGGACAGGACCTACACAGTAAATGGTAGGCCTCTGGGTAGTGTTGTAGAGCAGAGGGATCTAGGAGTGCAGGTGCATGGTTCCTTGAAAGTCGAGCCGCAAGTAGATTTGGTGGTCAAAAAGGCTTTTGGCACTTTGACCTTCATCAGTCAGAGTATTGAGTATAGAAGTTGGGAGGTCATGCTGCAGTTGTATAAGACGTTGGTGAGACCGCATTTAGAATATTGTGTTCAGTTCTGGGCACCATGTAATTGGAAATATATTGTCATGCTTGAAAGGGTTCAGAAAAGATTTAGATGCCAGGACTAGATAGTGTGAGCTTTGGGGAGAGGTTGAGTTAGCTGGGTCTCTATTCCATGGAGCGCAGGAGGATGAGGGGAGATCTTATAATACAAAATCATGAGAGGAATAGATCGGGTAGATGCACATAGAGGAATCGAGGACCAGAGGACATAGATTCAAGGTGAAGGGGTAAAGATTTAATAGGAATCTGAGGGGTCAATTTTTCACACAATGGGTGGAGGGTATATGGACCAAGCTGCCAGAGGAGGTAGTTGAGGCTGGTCAAGAAACAGTTAGACAGGTACATAGATAGGACAGGTTTGGAGGACATGGACCAAGCACAGACAAGTGCGACTAGCGTAGCTGGGACATTGTTGGCGGTGTGGACGAGTTGGGCCAAAGGGCCTGTTTCCACACTGTATCACTCTATGACTATATGACTCCTTTGCAAGCAATGGAGCAGATTGATTGGGGGATGGATGAAGAAAGAAGCTCAAAAACAGGAAAAATTAGCATTCGGAATGGATTACAAATATATCACCATCTGCTTCAGATGACAAATCATGCACACGTTACATTTCAATAAATCTGCAAATATTTTGAATCAAGTTCATTCATCTAAGGCAAATCAAATGAGAGCCTCTAGCAAAATATCCATAATGATAAACAGATGAAATGGTTTACTAATTGACTTGTGTGAGTCAATAACCAAATGCATAATGCACCTGCTTAGACTTTTATGCATTTTTCAAGATAAATCTGTCCAGGGCATTATTTTAAAAATATAGTAAACCACCTTTTAATATTGCTGCATAGCTTCTGTGTGACCCAGTAGTCACCATATAACGTTCGGCTGAATCACCTTAGTTTTCAGCATCTGGCTGAAATTACTGGGTGCCAGCTGATATGGAACACAGAGAGAGCATTTAAAAAAAAGTGTAAACACAAGGAACTGCAGCAATCTTGAATCCTGGAATCCTAAGCAAAAGTCAAAGCACTGGAGAAACTCCGTGGGTCAGGCTGCATATGTGGAGGGGAATGGATAGATGGCGTTTCAGGTCAGAACCCTTATTCAGACCAAAGAGTGCAGAGAAAATGTACGAGGTTGTTGCTAGGACTTGAGGGGCTGAGCAAAAAGGAGAGGTTGGGCAGACTAAGAGTTAATGCACAGAAACATAGAAAGATACACCACAGGAACGGGCTCTTTGGCCCACAATGTTTGTGCAGAACATTATGCCTAGTTGAACTGATCTCATCTGCCTGTACTTGATCCATTTCCCTCTATTCCCTACACTTCTACGAGCCTATCTAACAACCTCTTAAACACCACTATCGTATCTACCAGGACCCCCGATAATGCGTTCCAAGCTCCCTCAGCTCTGTGTAAAAAATGCCCCGCACATCAACATTAAACATACCCTCTCTCACCTTGTAGCTGCTAGTGTTGGACATTTCAACCCTGGGAAAAAAATTCTGACTGTCTCTCAGATATGCCTCTCATAATTTGATATTGCTAGAGCCAAGATGTTTCGGCACTAAACAACTGAAATAGGCAGGCAAAAAGGCATAATAAAATTACAAAAAAGGCACGAAAAAGGCATTTATTGACCAAAAAAATTGCATAAAAAGGCATGTATTTCCACCACCAAAATATGATTAAAAATGATAATATAAAGGTATTCTACACAAAGTTGCCCCTTGAACATAATTACCAGCATTTTTTTTCAAATTATCTGGTGTTAAACTATACCGTCAGTCAGACAGAATATGCTTCAGTTGTGAAAAACCTCTTCCTACCTTAGCTGAGGTCACTGGTGCATACCCGAAATGAGCTTTAGACTCTATATTCATGTTGATATCTTGTGCATTGCAACTACCTTTGAGAAATTACTCTCTCACATTTTCCTTGTATGTCTTTACCTACATTGGCAGGAACTTTATGAATATCGTCAGTTACTTTGTTGAAAACCTGCAAGTTATTTACTAATGTTTTGTCACGTTTCTCAAGTGAAGTGATAGGTTATGGGAAGTTTGCAAAATTGGAAGCAATAAACACAAGATCGCAGTGGAGGAACATTTTCTGCATGATTTCACTGATGATCCTGACTGTGGCAGATTCTTCTTCTGCAATACAGTTGACAATTTCTGTTATCTTTTCAAAATTTGCAGCATAGTAGAGTACAGCAGAGTGCTATGTACCCCACCTGGTCAAAACCGGCTGAGAAGGTAGCGGAATCTCGGGTGCCATTTCCTTGAACAACTGCACAAGTGATGGTGCTTTGAGAAAGAATTTCTTGACATTGGAAACTAGGCAATCGACATTTGGAAACAAGCTACGTATGTGCTTGGTAATTCTATGAAGTACTTGAGCTAAGCATGTCAAATGTAACATTTTGGGGAATAAAACGTTAAGAGCACAAGCAGCTTTTTTCATGTACGGAGCTGCATCAGTCACAAACAGAAGAACATTCTCGTGTTTTTTAACTTCTGGCCAAAGTACAGCAAGTGAAGATGTAAACAACTGAGCAATAGTTGAGCTGTTTGACTTCTCCAATATTTCCGATGTCAACAAATACTCCATTGATGGTTGACCTGCCTCCAGTGCACCGATGACCACATTGGCAACATATCTCCCCACAGCACCGGTTGTCTAGTCTATTGAGATCCATATTTTGTTGCATGCAACTTCATCTCTAATTTTCTGCACAACAATGTTGAAGTTGAAATACTTTTTCCATAATGATGACTCGCTTGGTCATCATACACATGTTCCTCTGTGTATTTCACTAAACAACCTCTGAGAGATTTGTTTTCCAATTTCCACAGTGAAATTCTTGCACTGAATCACTCGAAAACTCAGATTTGCGACTGGAGCCAGCAGTAAATGTAGTGAGGAGCCAAGTTTGGGTATTTTGCTTGGGTAGTGTACACCCCACCGGTATCAACATTGACTTCTCTAATTTTAGATAGCCCTTGACTTCTCCCTCCTCCCCATCCCCCTTCCCCCATTCCCAGCTCTCCTTTTAGGCCTACTGTCTCCGCCTCTTCCTTTATTTTTCCCGCCCCGCCCACATCAGTCTGAAGAAGGGTGTCGACCCAAAACGTTGCCTATTCCTTCTCTCCATAGATGCTACCTCATCTGCTGAGTTTCTCCAGCATTTTCTGTCTACCTTTGATTTTTCCAGCATCTGCAGTTCTTTTCTAAACGGATCTTGGAGAAGGCTGAACCAGCGGGCAGCAGCACGAACGAATAAACAACCGATGGTGGCGCCCCCGGTTTTGCCCCGGTGGTGGAAATGTTCTTGTAAGTTATACTATGTTAGCTCGTTAATAATAACATTAATATTAACATGTTAACATAGAAAACGTCATTGTAATCACAACTAGAGAAAATAGCACGACCTTTTAGCAAAACGGCAAAAAAAGGATGATTTAGGCACTCGATCATTATCTTGGTGAAATCATCAAAAAAGGCATGAAAAGGCACATGGCATTGAATGCAAAATTCTGGCTCTAGATATTACAGATCCACCACTGAACAATTCACATTCGTTGGGGTTAAACCCCATCTGCCATTTCTCCGCCCATTTATGCAGCTGATCTACATTGCACTGTATCCTCACCACCTGCAACTCCTCCAATTTTAATGTTGTCAGCAAACTTACTCACCAGCCCGTCTACATTTATATATATAACAAACAACAGAGGTCCCAGCCCAGATCCCTGTGGAACTCCACTGGTCACAGACCTCCAGCCAGAATATTTTCCTTCTACCACAACCTTCTGTATATGAAAATACCAGTTCTGAATTCATACGATAAAGTCATCGTGTGTACCATGAGGGACCTTATCAAAAGCCTTCCTCAAATCCATGTATACAACATCCACCACCCTAAATGTCATCAATACGAAGCTGAGGGGCAATTTTTACATTCAGAGAGTGATGGGGATATAGAATGAGCTACCAGAGAAAATAGTTGAGGAATAATCTTTAATAGCATTTATTGTATTAATTGAAATTTTATGTTCATAACATTGGGCTGTAAACCACCCAAGTGGAAAATTAGGTGTTCTTTAGTTTGCATGTGGCCTCACTCTGGCACCATAGAAGGTCCACGACAGAAAGGTCAGTCTGCGAATGGGAAAGGGGCATTAAAAGGGATGCAACTATGAACTTTCCCTTCCCTCTTTCCACCTTCACCCACATGCTTCTCTCCAGCTTTACATTTCACTCCTCCTCTTCTCTCGTTATCCGCCATCCTTTTGTTTTCTTTTCACCTCAAGCCTTTGTTACTTACTCCATTCATCTGCCAATCAACACCCACCATCTGTACCCACCTATCACATGCCAGGCTTTAACCCATGCACACACCCACACCCACACCCACACCAATCAGTATGAAGAAGTCCACTGACCCAAAACATCATCTGTCCATTCTCGTCCAGTGATTTGTGTTCAAAGACACCCTTATACACCGACATCTTTAAATCAACAAAACACCCAATGGTGCAGCAGTAGAGTTGCTGCCTTACAGGGTGAGAGACCCAGGTCGATCCTGACCACGGGTGCTGTCTGTACAGAGTTTGTACGTTCTCCCCGTGACAACGTAGGTTTTCTCCAGGTGCTCCTGTTTCCTCCCACACTCCAAAGACGTGCAGGTTTAGAAACATAGAAAATAGGTGCAGGAGTAAGCCATTCGAGCCTGCACCGCTATTCAATATGATCATGGCTGATCGTCCAACTCAGTATCCTGTACCTGCCTTCTCTCCATACCCCCTGATCCCTTTAGCCACAAGCGCCACATCTAACTCCCTCTTAAATATAGCCAATGAACTGGCATCAACTACCTTCTGTGGCAGAGAATTCCACAGATCTACCGCTCTCTTTTGTTTGTAGGTTAATTGGCTTCAATAAAATTGCAAATTGTCTATTGTCACAAGAGAGTAGGATAATACTGGTGTATGAGGATCGCTGGTCGGCACAGACGTGGTGGGCCGACGGGCCTGTTTCTGCACTGTGTCTCTGTGTATCTATAAACTAAACAAAGTGCAAGGGGAACTCAGCTGGTCAGGCAGTATCTGTAGAAGGGACAGATGACATTTTGGGTCGGGATGCTGCTTCAGTCATGCTGAAACCCAAAACACCACCTGTCCATTCTCTCCAAAGATGCTGGTGTAGCGGCACTAAACGTGGTGAATAAGGCCAGGCGTCAGGCAGGTTCAAACAGTAGTTTTATTAACATGTAAACAGGTGTTACATGTTAAGTTGGTCCGCTAACGTAATTATCATTGTTGCTGTAGCTCAGCGAGGTTGTTCTCTCGGGCTCAGCTACCTGTTGACTCCCCGGTCTCAAGATGAGATAAGCTTAAGTAGCAGGACACTCCCCCTAGCCAATGATGTCATGTGCCAGCCTTCGTAGCTACTGACGAGGGTTCGACCATCAGTGGTCTGTGTATCAGCTGACGCCACGCTGGCTAGCATACTGAGTTCCTTCAGCACTTTGTGTTTTGTTCAAGTTTCGGCATCTACAATTCCTTATGCCTCTCTTCAAAGCACCATTTAATTTACCGAATGATGAGCCTAAAGCTTGTGGTATGAGCACTGAATTTTACGATTTCAAGTAATCCACGCCCACCAGGACACCCCGGGTCTCCCTCCCTTTGTTCATCTTTTCAATTCACTCCTCTTAGTTACAAAGGATAAACATCCTCCCCCACTTTATCCCATTTGCCATCTCCCTTATCTGGTTCTGCCTATCACCTTCCAGCCTCTATCTCTAACCTTTCTCATCCAATCCACCACCCTGCTCCATCTGTCTATTTTTTTTATTTGTCTGCTTCCACTGACTAATGTGTCTCAGCATTCCTTCCTCCTTGTCACCCACCAGGCTCCATCTGTGCATCATCCACACTTGGTTCCACCTATCAACCTTTATCTTACCCCTGCATTTCTGAAGAAAGGTCTCGAACCGAAACTTCACCCATTCCTTCTCTGCCTGTCCTGCTGAGTTACTCCAGCTTTTTGTGTCTATCCTCCATTTTCAATTCTACATATTGACTATCTTCCCTCGAAACTCTCAGTCCTAATGCAGGGTTTTAACATCAAATGTCAACCATCCTCAAGTCAAGCCAAGCCAAGTCAAGTTTATTTGTCACATACACATACGAGATGTGCAGTGAAATGAAAGTGGCAATGCTCGCGGACTTTAGTGCAAAAAGACAAACAACCAAACAAACTATAAACACAATCATAACACACATATTCTTTTACATAATAAATAATGGAAGGAAAAACGATCAGTAAAGTTAGTCCCTGGTGAGATAGGCGTTTACAATCCGAATGGCCTCTGGGAAGAAACTCCTTCTCAACCTCTCTGTTCTCACTGCATGGCAACGGAGGCGTTTGCCTGACCGTAGCAGCTGGAACAGTCCGTTGCAGGGGTGGAACCGGTGTCTCATGATATTGTTGGCTCTGGAGTTGCACCTCCTGATGTATAGTTCCTGCACGGGAGCAAGTGAAGTTTCCATAGTGCGTTCGGCCGAACGCACTACTCTCTGCAGAGCCATCTTGTCTTTGGCAGAGCAATTCCCAAACCAGATGGTAATTTTCCCGGACAAGATGCTTTCCACCGCCGCTGCGTAGAAGCACTGGAGGATCCTCGGAGACACTCTGAATTTCCTCAATTGCCTGAGGTGGTAAAGGCGCTGCCTTGCCTTACTCACGAGTGCTGAGGCGTGTGATGCCCATGTCATATCCTCGGAGATGTGGACTCCCAGATATTTAAATCAGTTCACCCTATCCACAGGATCCCCATTTATCCTCAATGGAGTGTACGTCCTCGGATGATGTGCCCTCCTAAAGTCCACGATCAGCTCCTTCGTTTTTTTGATGTTCAAGAGGAGGCTGTTATCCTGGCACCAGAGTGTTAGACCAGCCTCCCGGTATGCCTTCTCGTCGTTGTCTGAGATCAGGCCCACCACCATGGTGTCATCAGCAAATTTAATTATTGAATTGGAGCTGAACCTAGCCACACAGTCATGTGTGTACAGGGAGTACAATAGGGGGCTGAGGAAGCAACCCTGGGGCGATCCTGTGCTCAGAGTGAGGGACTTCGATGTATTCCCTCCCATCTTGACTACCTGGGGCCTGGCGGTGAGAAAGTCCAGAACCCAGGCACACAGGGAGGTGTTGAGCCCCAATTCTATGAGCTTCCCGGCCAGTCTGGTGGGGACTATCGTGTTGAAGGCTGAACTGTAGTCTATGAACAGCATCCTCACGTAGCCCCCCTTCTGGCTGTCCAGATGGGAGAGAGCGGTGTGCAAGACCTGGGAGACCGCATCGTCCGTGGATCTGTTCGGACGGTATGCGAACTGCAACGGGTCCATGTTCCGAGGGAGGAAGGCGCAGATGTGTTTCTTCACCAGCCTCTCAAAGCATTTCATGACTACCGAGGTGAGGGCCACCGGACGGTAGTCATTCAGACAGGCTGGGGAGGCATTTTTTGGTACTGGTACCATGATGGATTTTTTGAAGCAGGCAGGGACCACGGACTTGTCCAGGGAGAGGTTGAATAATGTAGTGAGCACTGGAGCAAGCTGCGTAGCACAGGACTTGAGTACTCGCCCCGAGATGCCATCGGGGCCTGCAGCTTTTCTCGTGTTCACCCGTGTCAGAGCCCTCCTCACGTCGTGCTCGGACAGCGACAATGTGTGCACATTCCTCCCTTCAGCTTCGGTAGCCAGCCCGTTGGCGGAATTGTCGATAGTCGGCAGACCTGGAGTGGTGTTGCCCCTCTTGAAACAAGCGTAAAAGGAGTTCAGGTCATCAGCTAGGGAGGTGCCGGCACTTGCGGATGAGGAAGGGGTGCTCCGGTAGTTGGTTACAATCCGTAGCCCCTGCCACAGGCTTCTGGTGTCCTGCTGCTCCATCTGTAACTCCATCTTGTCCCTGTACCTTCTCTTTGCATCCTTCACCGCCCTTCGCAGTCGGTAGGACTCTGCCTTGTAGACGTCCATGTTTCCTGATGCCAGGCCCGAGTTGTAGGCAGCGGTGTGAGCATTCAGGGCCACACGAACAGACCTGTCTACCCAGGGTTTTTGGTTCGGAAAGGTGCTTACCCTTACCGTGGGGACGATGTTGTCGGTTACTGTTGCGATGAAGTCCGTGACTGCTTCCACGAACTCACTGACGTCACTGGAACTTGCTTCGAACATATTCCAGTCGACATCACTCAGTGCATCTTGCAGCATGGCCTCTGACTGGTCGGACCACCGCTTTACGTCCCTCGTCTCTACCGCTTCCCGAACTATCCTCTGTTTATACTCCGGCAACAGGAAATGGCAGCGTGGTCAGGTTTTCCTAGGGGAGGGAGTGAAACGGCCTTGTAGCCTTTCCTGAACGGTGTGTAGCAGTGGTCCAAAGTTATCTCCCTCCCTGGTGGCACACGTGATGTGTTGGTAGAAGATCGGCATGACTCGGCCGGATTTATTAAAATCTCCAGCCACCACCATAGCCGCATCCGGGTACTTGTTTTGATGTCGACATAGCACATCGCGTAGGGCCGATAGTGCCATGTCGGTGTCCGCCTGCGGTGGAATGTAGACGGCAGTGACGATCACTGAGCCGAACTCCCGGGGAAGGTAGAATGGGCGGCATGAGATCGTCAGGTGCTCCAGGTCCGGCGAGCAAGAACGGGAAAGCATCTTGATATTTCCAGGGTTGCACCAGTTGTTATTGGTCATGAAGCAAACTCCTCCACCCTTGGATTTCCCAGATGCTTCTGTTCTGTCAGCACGGTGGACAGTGAAGGACTCGGTTGGGCAGATTACCTGATCCGGAATCAGTGAGGTCAGCCATGTTTCAGTCAGGCAGAGGATGTTGCAGTCACTTATGTCCCGCTGGAATCTGACCCTCGCCCTGAGGTCATCCAGCTTGTTTTCCAGGGACTGGGCATTCACCAGAAGAAAGCTGGGCAGAGGGGGACGAAAGGCTTGGGCTCTCAGCCTATTCCGAATCCCCCCCCGCTTCCCTCGATGTTTTCTCCGGGTTTTCCTTGCAGCCGAGCTCCCTTTGTTGTTGCAGCAGCTTCTGTTGATCTCTGCTGGCCATGCTGGATCAGTAAGTACAGAGTTTAAAAAGTCTCCGTTTGCCCTGGAGTTTAGATTTAAGAGGGTTTCCCTGTCATACTTTGTTAGTACTATGGAATTAGAACTTAGAAATAAGTTAAAAAGGAACATAAAAGATAAAAAAACACACAATTTTCGCGGAGCTACCACACCGGCGACTGTACAGGGCCGCGCCATTTAAAAAAAAAAAATGTTTCTATTGTTTCCACTGATGCTGCTTATCTTGCTAAGTACTTCCAGTAGTTTATTTTTTTGCTCCAGATTACAGCAATGAAGAAATATTTGTTTTGTTTAGTACAGAGACACAGCATGGAAACAGGTCCCATGGCACACTGAGTCCGTGCGGACCAGCGATCCCCACACACCAACACTATCCGACACACATTAGGGACAATTTACAATTTAATCAAGCCAATTAGCCTACAAACTTGTAACATCTTTGGAGTGTGGGAGAAAACTGAAGCTCCTGGAAAAAACCCACACAGGTGATGGGGAGAACATCCAACCTCCGTATAGACAGTACCAATAGTCAGGGTTGAACCCAGGTCTCTGGTGCTGTAAGGCAGCAACTTCACCACCTTTAACATAGTGGAATCATTGAAATCTTGAAATCATTCGTCATTTAAAAATAATCCATCCTATTCTATCAAATTGAACTTCTTTCCACATTACATTCCAAATGAAATCCTTTGGTCCCTCACTTAGCTTGTCCATAGCTCCCTGGAGCCTCTTTGCATCTTCTTAGCACCCGTATCACCACCCCGATTCAAGTATTTGAATATAATACATTTTATCCCACAATCCCGCCCCTCCCCCCCTGGCCCCTCCCACCTATATCCCACCTTTGGCTTTTAATTTCCCTTCTCTTCCCTCCTTACACCATTTCCATCTGCAGCCCTATTTGTTTGTGCACGTCGGGTTGATTGCATTAGTCAAAACAGGGTGGACCACGTGAAGGATGCAATCTTGAACTTCACGCACTCCAGCAGGAAGGCTTAGACTCTCCTTCATCGTCTTGGTCCAGCTGCTCCTGCCCGGTACAACTCCCCCAAGGTGTCCGCAAATGCTGTGGCCTCTAACCTACTGGCAAACTCGAAGGTCACTACTTCCAAAGAAGCACGACAAGAAGTGAGACGGAGCCTGACAAAGTCCATCTCTTCTTCACCATCCTCAAGCGCCCTTTCTAACTCCAGTTGATGTAGACAAAGGCCTGTTCTCTACTGGGAAAGCAGCAGGAGTTGATGGGATCTACCCGGAATATCTGAAGAGCCTTGGCTCCATGGATGCAACTGGCTGGCTGCTTTTTCACCCATGTCCATTGTAGTGGAATTATCCATAAGGCTTGGAGAAGGTCTAGTCATCGCCATCTTCAATCCTGGGAAATCTGCTGATGATCCAGCTAGTTACCGACCCATCTCCGTCTTCTGCACATCCTACAAGCTGTTTTGAGCGCCTCCTGCTTCTCCATTCTGTAACTAGTCTCTCAAAACACTTCATGATGGTGGATGTCAAGGCCACTGGATAGTAGTCATTAAGGCATGGGATCTTGCTTATCTTCTGCATTGGTATGATAGTGGTCTTCTTGAATCAGATGGGTACCTCAGAGTCAAGTTTTTTTTGCAGAGAAGTCTTTCTGGATGATATTCTAGCCGCAATATAGGGACAGACATATGCAATGGCACATTCAGAAGGAGCCCAATCCACATTAAGAAAAAATTGTAAAACAGTAGCAATCCAGACCAGACCATCCCACACATGGCGAATGACTGCCGGCTTTTTTCCCTGGTGGCATCAAAGCCATCAACCCAGTAACTGATATTGCCCTGGCCTGGATGTCTACCCTTGATTTACAACTTCTGGCGACTTTGCACTAACCTATCTAAGACAACTGTCACTGCCTTTCACCTCAGCAATCGGTTTGCCAAAGCAAAGCTCCGAGTGTCCTTTTGTGGTAAGCCGGTAAAGAATGAAGAATTCTCCAATACCTCGGAGTCACACTGGATCACATCCTCACCTATCGTGAACACTTGAAGAGGGTGGCTGATAAACTAAAAGCAAAGGTCAACATCATCAGGCAACTTGCAGGCAACAGCTGGGAATCCAATGTGCACAGCCTCCGTACCGCAAGCTTAGCCCTAGTCTAAACAGCCGAGTTTTGCTCAACAGCTTGGGCTAATAGCTGTCACACCAAACAAGTTGACATTGTTCTTAACGCTGCAATGCGGGTCATCACAGGGACGCTTAAGTCAACACCTTTGCAGTGGCTCCCTGTCCTCTCTCAAATCGCCCCTCCCAGCATTCGCAGAAGGGAGAGGATGTTGAAAGATTGGTGCACCATCGAGGCTAACCCTGATCTTCCCATCCATACTGACTTGAACAATCTCCCCTACATGAGCCCGAAGTCCCGCAAACCCTTCTGGTCTTCCTTTAAATCCCTGGAAGATTTTGACTCCAAGACTCTTTGACTCTGGCGCAGAGCCTGGAAAAACATCAACACCAACAGCGGAGAGGTCATCACAGATCCCACAGTGGAACCAATGGGTTTTGACCTCCATCGCAAGCAATGGCTAACCCTGAATAGAATCCGCACCCTCCATGCAAGAACAGACCATCACCTCCATAAGTGGGGGATGACAGACAGCCCTGCTTGCGACTGCAGACATCCAGACCAGACCATCCCACACATCGTGAAAGACTGCCCACTGAGGCTTTTCCCTGGGGGCATCAAAGCCATCCACCCAGTAACTCATGCTGCCCTGGCCTGGATGTCTACCCTTGATTTACAACTTTACACTGTGCATGCCATACGCAAGAAGAAGATCTGTAGCTCCATTCATCCAAAACCCTCTCACCTGTATCAATCTATCACTTGATTGGCTTTGTCCTGCTGTCACCAGCTTTCTCCCCACTACGACAATCAGACTGAAGAATGGTCCTGGCTCAAAACATTGCTTATCCATTTCCTGAGTTACTTCAACTCTGTGTTACGTCAACTCTATGTATGTTTCTTCATTCATTTATATTACTGTATCCCAGCAAAGGTTTGTGAATATTCAGTTGTGTCTTGACAGATTCAATATGTCCACATTGCAAATGTGATTCTGCAGAGTTACTTGTCTGCACTCAAAATGTGAAAGGTTAGCAGTTAATTATAGCCATCAAAACTGTAGTTAATTGTTTATTGTGTATTTCTGTGCTATTGAATCTGCAGTAAATTGTTTACTGTTGTCTTTGTGTTTAAAACATGTAAGCTTGATGTACTTTGAGTGTGGGAGATTCGACTGAGATGGTCTCCAAGAGATCGTCTGCTTCTCTTGACGAATAAACATTTTTCTGTCAACTTGCTTCAGCCTCTGAGTGTTTAAGAAGGAACTGCAGATGCTGGAAAATCGAAGGTAGACAAAAGTGCTGGAGAAACTAAGCGGTTGAAAAGGCAACGTTTTGGGCTGAAACCCTTCTTCAGACTGATGGAGGGTGGGGGGGAGGGGGGGGGGGCTGGGAGAAGAAAGTAAAAAGGAAGAGGAAGAGTTCGAGGGCTGAGGGAGAGCTGAGAAGGGGAGGAGACAGCAAGGGCTACCGGATATTGGAGAATTCAATGTTTATGCCGCTAGGGTACAGACTGCCCAAGCAGAATATGAGGTGTTGCTCCTCTAATTTTCGTTGGTGCTCACTTTGGCCATGGAGGAGGCTCAGGACAGAGAGGTCGGATTCGGAATGGGAGGGGGAGTTGAAGTGCTGAGCCACCGGGAGGTCACGTTGGTTAGTGCGGACGGAGCAGAGGTGTTCGGCGAAACGATCGGCAAGCCTACGCTTGGTCTCACCGATGTAGATCAGCTGACATAGAGCAGCAGATGCAATAGATGAGGTTGGAGGTGATGCAGGTGAACCTCTGTTGCACCTGGAACGACTGCTTGGGTCCTTGAATGGAGTCGAGGGGGGAGGTAAAGTGACAAGTGTAGCATCTCTAGCGGTTGCTAGGGAGCGGTTGCAAGGGAAAGTGCCTGGGGAGGGGGTGGTGCGGGAGGTCACGTTGGGAGGGAGCGGACCTTTGCAGAAAAGCAGACGGTTCGGGGGAAAACGATGTGGCGAGTGGCGCCTCACGCTTGGAGGTGGCGATGTGACTGAGGACATCTGTTGTAGCAGCAGACAGCAGTGTTATGGGGTTGGAGGTGATGCAGGTGAAGCCTCATCTCTAGTAGGGAACGACTGCTTGGGTTGTTGAAAAGAGTCGAGGGGGGAGATAAATGTAGACAAACACAGCATCTCTATTTATTTTTAGGGAAAGTGCTCAAGGGGGTTTTGCGATCTCCAAGGGAGTTATGGAGAGGTGTGAGACGGCAAAAATGCAGACGGGGGTAGGGCCCCAACCCAAAATGTGGCGATCCATTCCATCCACAGATGGCGAAAATGACTGAGGACTATTTCCTGTATGTGTGTAGCTTGAACAAGGGTTCAAAGGAAGACGATTGGGAGACGCATGCTGTATTGTGAGTCGCAGAAGGGAATGGGGAGAGAGAGCCCGCCCTAACGGGGTATGGAAGAGACCCTGGTGCAAGCCTCATCTCTAGTAGGGGAGGGGAACTCCGTATTTTGTTCAAAAGGTCGCAACAGATATAATGTAGTACTAACACACTTCTCAATTTATTTTTAGATCTCCATATTTAGAGCTGAGGTGTGAGACGGCTAATATGCAAGTCTGAAGTAGGGCCCCAACCCAAAATGTTTATCCATTCCATCCACAGATGCTGCAATACCTGCTGAGTACCTCCTGTACTGTGTATTTTGAACAAGTTTCATCTTGAAGACGATTGAGAACTTGGCATGACAGTATTGTGGTCGCAGAAGGGATTCTTCAGCAGTCGCCCCAGGTAAGCCCGCCCTATCGGGTGGCTAGGCCCTGGGCATCAGCCGGCGGGGCCAGGTCCGGTGCAGGACATGGAGCCAAGGACTGGAACTGTGGCCGCGGTGAGGCCGGATCCGATGCAGGGCCTGGAGCGGTGAGGCCCGGCCCATTCTATTCATTCCTCTGGTTCTTGGGGTGGGGTCCTGTGGCGTCAGCTAATACACAGACCACTTATGGTCGAACCCTCGTCAGTAGCTACGAGGGCTGGCACGGAGACGTCACGACCCCTCACTAATTGTGCTTGCTACTTAATGATTAAGGACTCTTCCCTCGCAGACCTAGGCAGTTCGACAGGTATCTGAGGAAATAAACAATCCTCATGTGAGTTCAGCAGCAATGATAATGTTGTTGCGGACTCAACTTAATGCAGCATAAAACATGAATAAAAATAGGTGCAGGAACCAGCCTGACGTTCTTGCGATCATGGCCTTATCATCACATTTGGTGCTGCGTACAGTATTCTATTTAATCCATTTTTCTATATAGGCTTATATTTGCATTGTTTCCCTGATGCCACACTGGTGGACAATGTGTGCATGGCCACACTGGCTACTTTCAGGTTGGAATTGTCTGGCAGAAATCCAAATAGAGGATTGCTACTGTTTTACAATTTTTTTCTCATGTGGATTGGGCTATTTCTGGATCTGCCATTGCATATGTCTGTTCCTGTCTTGCAGCTAGAATATCATCCAGAAGGACGTCTCTTAAAAAAAACTGGACTCTGAGGTACAATAGACAATAGGTGCAGGAGTAGGCCATTCGGCCCTTCGAGCCAGCACCGCCATTCAATGTAATCATGGCTGATCATCCACAATCAGTACACCGTTCCTGCCTTCTCCCCATATCCCCTGGCTACACTATTTTTAAGAGCCCTATCTAGCTCTCTCTTGAAAGCATCCAGAGAACCTGCCTCCACCTCCCTCTGAGGCAGAGAATTTCACAGAACACCACAGACTGTGAGAAAAAGTGTTTCCTCGTCTCCGTTCTACATGGCTTACTCCTTATTTTTAAACTGTGGCCCCTGGTTCTGGACTCCCCCAACATCGGGAACATGTTTCCTGCCTCCCGCGTGTCCAAACCCTTACCAATCTTATATGTTTCAATGAGATCCCCACTCATCCTTCTAAACTCCAGAGTGCACAAGCCCAGCTGCTCCATTCTCTCAGCATATGACAGTCCCGCCATCCCGGGAATTAACCTTGTAAACCTATGCTGCACTCCCTCAATAGCAAGAATGTCCTTCCTCAAATTAGGGGACCAAAATTGCACACAATGCTCCAGGTGTGGTCTCAGTAGGGCCCTGTATAACTGCAGAAGGACCTCTTTGCTCCTATATTCGATTCCTCTTGTTATAAAGGCCAACATGCCATCCACTTTCTTCACTGCCTGCTGTACCTGCATGCTTACTTTCATAGACTGATGAACAAGGACCCCCAGATCCCATTGTACTTCCCCTTTTCCCAATTTGACACCATTTAGATAGTAATCTGCCTTCCTGTTTTTGCTACCAAAGTGGATATCCTCACATTTATCCACATTAAATTTCATCTGCCATGCATCTGCCCACTCCCCCAACCTTTCCAAGTCACCCTGCATTCTCATAGCATCCTCCTCACAGTTCACACTGTCACCCAGCTTTGTGTCATCTGCAAATTTGCTAATGTTACTTTGAAACCCCTCATCCAATTCATTGATGTACAGTGGCTTGCAAAAGTTTTCATACCCCTTGAACTTTTCCACATTTTGTCGCGTTACAACCACAAACGTAAATGTATTTTATTAGGATTTTATGTGATAGACCAACACAAAGTGGTGCATAATTGTGAAGTTGAAGGAAAATGATACATGGTTTTCAAATTTTTTTACAAAAAAAAACCGGAAAAGTGTGGCGTGCAAAAGTATTCAGCCCCCTTGAGTCAATACTTTGTAGAACCACCTTTCGCTGCAATTACAGCTGCAAGTCTTTTGGGGTATGTCTCTATCAGCTTTGCACATCTAGAGACTGACATTTTTGCCCATTCTTCGTTGCAAAATAGTTCAAGCTCAATCAGATTGGATGGAGAGCGTGTGTGAAGAACAATTTTCAAGTCTTGCCAGAGATTCTCAATTGGATTTAGGTCTGGACTTTGACTGGGCCATTCTAACACATGAATATGCTTTGATCTAAACCATTCCATTGTAGCTCTGGCTGTATGTTTAGGGTCGTTGTCATGCTGGAAGGCGAACATCCACCCCAGTCTCAAGTCTTTTGCAGACTGTTAACAGGTTTTCTTCCAAGATTGCCCTGTATTTGGCTCCATCCATCTTCCCATCAACTCTGACCAGCTTCCCTGTCTCTGCTGAAGAAAAGCATCCCCACAGCATGATGCTGCCACCACCATATTTCACAGTGAGGATGGTGTGTTCAGGGTGATGTACAGTGTTAGTTTTCCGCTAAACATAGCGTTTTGCATTTAGGCCAAAACCTTCAAATTTGGTCTCATCTGACCAAAGCACCTTCCTCGACATGTTTGCTGTGTCCCCCACATGGCTTGTGGCAAACTACAAACGGGACTTCTTATGGCTTTTTTTCAACAATGGCTTTCTTCTTGCCACTCTTCCATAAAGGCCCGATTTGTGGAGTGCACGACTAATAGTTGTCCTGTGGACAGATTCTCCCACCTGAGCTGTGGATCTCTGCAGCTCCTCCAGAGTTACCATGGGCCTCTTGGCTGCTTCTCTGATCAATGCTCTCCTTGACCGGCCTGTCAGTTTAGGTGGACGGCCATGTCTTGGTATGTTACCAAGAACAGAACAAGGGGTCACAGTTTAAGGATAAGGGGGAAATCTTTTAGGACCGAGATGGGGAAAACTTTTTTCACACAGAGAGTGGTGAATCTCTGGAATTCTCTGCCGCAGAAGGTAGCTGAGGCCAGTTCATTGGCTATATTTAAGATGGAGTTAGATCTGGCCCTTGTGGCTAAAGGGATCAGGGGGTATGGAGAGAAGGCAGGAACAGGATACTGAGTTGGATGACCAGCCATGATCATATTGAATGGTGGTGCAGGCTCGAAGGGCCGAATGGCCTACTCCTGCACCTATTTTCTATTTTTCTATGTTTGCAGTTGTGCCATACTCTTTCAATTTTCGGATGATGGATTGAACAGTGCTCTGTGAGATGTTCAAAGCTTGGGATATTTTTTTATAACCTAACCCTGCTTTAAACTTCTCCACAACATTATCCCTGACCTGTCTGGTGTGTTCCTTGGGCTTCGTGATGCTGTTTCTTCAATAATGTTCTCTAACAAACCTCTCAGACCTTCACAGAACAGCTGTATTTATACTGAGATTAGATTACACACAAGTGGACTCTATTTACTAATTAGGTGACCTGAAGGCAATTGGTTGCACTGGATTTTATTTAGGGGTATCAGAGTAAAGGGGGCTGAATACTTTTGCACGCCACACTTTTCAGTTTTTTAATTGTAAAAAAATTTGAAAACCATTTTCCTTCCACTTCACAATTATGCGCCACTTTGTGTTGGTCTATCACATAAAATCCCAATAGAATACATTTACGTTTGTAGTTGTAACATGACAAAATGTGGAATAGTTCAAGGGGTATAAATACTTTTGCAAGCCACTGTATATTGTAAATAGCTACGGTCCCAGCACCGAGTCTTGCGGTACCCCACTAGTCACTGCCTGCCATTCTGAAAGGGACCCGTTAATCCCTACTCTTGATTTCCTGTCTGCGAACCACTTCCCTATCCATGTCAGCACTCTACCCCCAATACCATGTGCCCTAATTTTGCTCACTAATCTCCTCTGTGGGCAAAATGCTTTCTGAAAGTCCAGGTACACTACATCCACTGGTTCACCATTGTCCATTTTCCTAGTTACATCTTCAAAAAATTCCAGAAGATTAATCAAGCACGATTTCCCCTTCGTAAATCCATGCTGACTCGGACCGATCCTGTTACTGCTATCCAAATGTTCGGTTATTTCATCTTTTATAATTGACTCCAGCATCTTCCCAACCACCGATGTCAGGCTAACTGGTCTATAATTCCCTGTTTTCTCTTTCCCGCCTTTCATAAAAATTGGGATAACATTAGCTACCCTCCAATCCACAGGAATTGATCCTGAGTCTATAGTACATTGGAAAATTATCACCAATGCATCCACTATTTCTAGGGCCACTTCCTTAAGTACCCTGGGATGCAGACCATCAGGCCCTAGGGATTTATCAGCCTTCAGTCCCATCAGTCTATCCAACACCATTTCCTGTGTATTTCCTTTGGTTTTCTCCGTCACCCCAGATCCTCTGGCCACTACTATATCAGGAAGATTGTTTGTGTCCTCCTTAAAGAAGGCAGATCCAAAGTACCTGTTCAACTCATCTTCCATTTCCTTGTTCCCCATAATAAATTCACCTTTTTCAGTCTCCAAGGGTCCAACTTTGCTCTTAACTATTTTTTTTCCTCTTCACATACCTAAAGAAGCTTTTACTATCCTGCTTTATATTCTTGGCTAGCTTACCTTCGTACCTCATCTTTTCTCCCCGTATTGTCTTTTTGGTTATCTTCTGATGTTCTTTAAATATTACCCAATCCTCTTGCTTCCCGCTCATCTTTGCTACGTTGTACTTCTTCGCTTTATTTTTATACGGTCCCTGACGTCCCTTGTCAGCCACGGTCGCCCCTTTCTCAGCCTTGGAATCTTTCTTCCTCCTAGGAAAGAACTGATCCTGCACCTTCTGTATAATTCCTAGAAATACCTGTAATTTTTCTTCCACTGTCATCCCTGCTAGTGTATCTTTCCAGTCAACGTTGACCAGCTCCTCCCTCATGGCCCCATAATCCCCTTTATTCAACTGTAACACTGACACCTCCGATCTACCCTTCTCCCTCTCCAATTGTAGATTTAACCAGACCATGTTATGGTCACTACCTCCTAATGGCTCATTAACTTCGAGGTCCTTCATCAAATCCGGTTCATTACATAACACTAAATCCAGAATTGCCTTCTCCCAGGTAGGCCCCAATACAAGCTGTTCTAAGAATCCATCACAAAGGCACCCTACAAAGTCCCTTTCTTGGGGTCCAGTACCTACCTGATTTTCCCAGTCTACCTGTATGTTGAAATCTCCCATAACAACCACAGCATTACTTTTGCTACATGCCAATTTTAACTCCTGATTAAACTTGCGCCCTATGTCCAGGCTACTGTTTGGGGGCCTGTAGATTAGTCCCAAAAGGGTCTTTTTGCCCTTACAATTCTATAGTTCTATCCATAATGACTCCACATCTCCTGTTTCAATGTTACCCCTTGCAAGGGATTGAATTTCATTCCTCACCAACAGAGCAACCCCATCTCCTCTGCCCACCTGTCTGTCTTTTCGATATGAGGTATACCCTTGAATATTCAGTTCCCAGCCCTGGCCCTCTTGCAGCCATGTCCCAGTAGTTCCCACATCATCATACTTGCCAGTTTCTAACTGAGCTTCAAGCTCGTCCACTTTATTCCTTATACTTCGCGCATTCATATACAGCACTTTGCCCTCGCACTGCTCACAATTGGCCCTCACCGTACTCTGTCCATTCTCGAACTTTCCTTCCCATTAATTTTAGAATCTTTTGTAATTTTTCCTGTAGCCTCTTCCCCTTCAACTCCATCTTTATACTCCCAATTTGTCAATCCCTCCCTCCCCCACTATTTAATTTAAACCCACACGTGTAGCCCGAGCAAACATGCCTGCCAGAATGTCGGTTCCCCTCCAGTTAAGGTGTAACCCGTCCCTTTTATACAGGTCACCCCTACCCCAGAAGAGATCCCAGTGGTCTATAAATCTAAATCCTTGCTCCCTGCTCCAGCCCCTCAGACAAACATTCAGATCCGCTATCTCCCTGTTCCCGTCATCACTAGCACGATGTACTGGAAGCAATCCAGAGATAATCACCCTAGAAGTCTGGCATTTCAGTCTTCTTCCCAGCTCTCTGAACTCATGTTGGAGAACCTCATTCCTTTTCTTCCCGATGTCGTTTGTGCCTACGGCTGTTCACCTTCTCTCTCGAGGATGTTCTGAATTTGGCTCGTGACATCCTGAACGCTAGCACCAGGGAGGCAACAGACCATCCTCGCATCTCCTCTGCCGCCACAGTCACCCACCACTAGGGCTCTGCCCGATGTCGGTCTCGCCGGTCGAGTCCCATCTCCAGGATTGGAACCACCGACATGTCCGCCGCTCGGACTGGAAACATGGTCTCCCCGGACAGTTCCCGAGAGGGCGTACCTGTGTTAATCAGGCACAGCCACCTGGGTCTTTTGCACTCCACGATTTCCACCCTTTCTCTCCGTCACACACTTTGATTCTTCCCGTATCCTCGGCGTGATTACCTCACTGTAGGTCCTGTCCAGGAAACTCTCGTTTTCCCGGATGGCCCTGAGGTCATCCAGCTGCTTTCCAGTGCCCCACCACGGTCCTTTAGGAGCTGAAGCTGGACGCACTTGCAACAGTTGGAGCAGCCAGAGGCTCCATCTGTGTCTCTGGGCTCCCGCATCCTACAAGCCTCACACTGTCTCATCTGCCCCGACATATGTTCACCGCGTTCCGTCCTCTCGAGCTTTATCCGTAGCCTCCTTTCCTCACCGAAGACTCTTGAGCCAAAGACTCACACTTTACTCACAAGGCACTTCCCTCACAAGGCCGCTCCCTAAGTGCCATCTTGCTTACATTGGCTAATAAATCGCCTAATTTAAAAAACAAATTCCTCAGTTTTAAACTGTTTTCCCCCTCTGACTCACTTCTAACTCTCCTCCTACACGGGCTAGAGCCAATCAGTGCTTTTTCCTGCTTCTCTTTGCTGCTGTTTCTTCAAAATCCACGGAAGCTCTGAGTTAAGTCTGTCTGTGTTTTGCCACTCTTTTTAAACTGTTTTCCCCCTCTCACTCACTTCTAACTCTCTTCCCCACAGGCTGGAGCCAATCAGTGCTTTTTCCTGCTTCTCTTTGCGGCTGTTTCTTCGAAGTCCACGGAAGCTCTGAGTTGTACCCATCTGGTTCAAGAAGACCACGATCATACCAATGCTGAAGAAAAGCAAGATCTCATGCCTTAATGACTACTATCTAGTGGCCTTGACATCCACCATCATGAAGTGTTTTGAGAGACATATACGGAACGCATTAAATCCATCTACAAAGCTGCCTTGACCCACTGCAGTTTGCCTACTGCCACAACAGGTCCATGGTTGATGCCATCTCCATGTCCCTACACTCATCCATGGAATACCTAGATAAGAGACACCAAGTCAGACTTCTGTTCATAGATTACAGCACTGCTTTTTTTAACATCATCATCATCCCATCCAAGCTCATCAACAAGGTTGTGGAACTTGGAGTCAGCACTTGTCTCCGCAACTGGATTCTCAACTTCCTGATCAACAGACGACAATCAGTGAGGATAGGGGGCAAATCATCCTCTACGATAATCCCCAACACTGGTGCTCAGCAAGAACCTCCTCTCTACTCCTTATATACCCACAATTGTGCAATCAAGTATAAATCCAATTCAATCTACAAAGTCTGAAGAAGGGTTTCGACCCAAAACGTTGCCTATTTCCTTCGCTCCATAGATGCTGCTGCACCTGCTGAATTTCTCCAGCACGTTTGTCTACCTTCGATTTTCCAGCATCTGCAGTTCCTTCTTAAACACTCAATCTACAAATTTGCAGATGATACAACCGTAGTGGGCTGGATATCAAATATTCATGAGACGGTACAGGAAGAAAATTGAAAATCTGGTGTCAAAATGGCAACCTTTCTCTCAATGTCAGGAGCACAAAGATAGTGGTCAACTTCAGGAAGTGGTACACATACCCTGGTATGAATTAATGGTGCTGAAGTTGAGATGGTTGCAAGCTTCACATTCTTAGAAATAAATATTGCCAGCAACTTATTGAAGCAATGGCTAAAAAAGCACAACAATGCCTCTACTTCCATAGAAGGCTTAGGAAGTTTGGCATGTCCCCAACAATTCTCACCAACATCTCTAGATGCACCATAGAAAGCATCAGGATGCATCACAGCTTGGTTTGGGAACAGTTCCATCTAAGATCGCAAGAAATTGCAGAAAATTGTGGATACATCTCAGACCATAACATGAACCAATCTCCCTTTTACACTTCACACTGCCTTGGCAAGGTCATTAGCATAATAAAGAACTAATCTCATCCAAGGCAGTCGCTCTTCTACCGGTCCCATCAGGCAAGAGGCAGAAAATGTGAAAACACACAACTCCAAATTCGGAGACAGTTTTTTCCCAGCTGTTATCAGGCATCTGAATCATCCTGTCAGCAATGAAAGCGCGGTCCTGTGCTACTATCTCTATCTACCTCACTGGACATCTCGCTGGTTGGATGTGACAGCCTCTCTCTCTTGGATGTTGCTCTAATCCCCTTAACTCGCTGACAGGCCAGGAGAGGGTCAATTTCCCAGCATCATTGGTAACAACTGGGTCCAATTAACCGACATTGGTCTGGCCACTTGAAGCTAGTCAGCCGCTGCGTATAAAACCCTGGTATTCTGGCCAGAGGGGAGAAGAGGATGGGAGAAGAAGACGAGAAAGTGTTGTGGTGGTGATGATGAAGGACAGTGTCCCCACGTGGTCCTGGACTTTCATACCACATATGTTCACCTTACTGTGAGTGTCGGCATGGTCACTCCCAAACCCGTCATCGTTCCCCAACATCACAATCCGTAAATAGCTTGAAAATATGACATTGCTGGAGAAACCACCACCTTCAACCACAGTGGTCTTGTTGGTCAATGTACTCCAATGCTGTCAGGTAGCGTGTTCCAGGATTTTGACCAAGCAATTAAATTGTATTTCCGAGACAGGACGTGAAGGGAAAGCCTCATTTGGTGGTGTTTGCATGCGCCTGCTCCCTCTGTCATTTTTGATCACACACACTTAGGAGGAAATGCAGTGCACTTTGCAGGTGGAACACACTGCAATACCATGCACCAGTGCCGAGTGTGGTGAGAATATTAACAATGAAGTTTGCTGCTTTGTTACTGGATTTTATTCAGTGTGAGCAACTCCATTCTGTGTTGCACACTTTCTTGACTTGAACCTTTTGCTTGTTAGGTGGGAAATCACAAAATACTTGACTTCTGACCTGTTCTTATAGCCACAGAATTTGTATAGTTTAAAACAAGGAACTGCAGATGCTGGTTTATATTTTAAAAAGATACAAAATGCTGGAGTAACTAGTAGATCAGGCAGAATGTCTGGAAAACATGGATAGCTGATGTTTCGGGTTGGAGCCCATCTTCGGACTGATGGAGGTAGGGAGGAAGAAAGGTGGAAAGGGGGCACAACAAATCCTGGTAAGTAATAGATGGACACAAAAAGTTGGAGTAACTCGGCGGGACAGGCAGCATCTCTGAAGACAAGGAATGGGTAACGTTTCGGGTGGAGACACGTGATGTAGAGAGATATAGAACAATGAATGAAAGATATGCAAAAATGTAACGATGATAAAGGAAATAGAACATTGTTAGCAAGTTTGAGTTAAAATGAGAAGCTGGTGTAACTTGGGTGGGGGAGGGATTGAGAGAGAGGGAATATTGGGGTTACTTGAAGATAGAGAAATCAATATTCATACCATTGGGCTGTAAGCTGCCCAAGCGAAATATGAGATGCTGTTCCTCTAATTAGTGCTTAGCCTCACTCTGACAATGGAAGAGACCAAGGACAGAAAGGTCAGTGTGGGAATAGGAAGGAGATTTAAAGTGTTTAGCAACCAGGAGATCACATAGGTTTCTTGTGGAATGAGAGAAGGTGTTCAGCGAAACGATCGCCCAGTCTACGTTTGGTGTCACCGATGTATAAGATTCATAGGATTATAGGGAATAGGAGTAGAATTAGGCCATTTGGCCCATGAAGTCTACTCTGCTATTCAATCATGGCTGATCTATCTCTCCCTCCTAACCCCATTCTCCTGCCTTCTCCCCATAACCTCTGATACCTGTACTAATCAAGAATCTATCTATCTCTGCCTTAAACAAATCCAATGAATTGGCCTCCACAGCCTTCTGTGGCAGAGAATTCCACAGATTCACCACCTTCTGACGAAATAAATTTATCTTTGTCTCCTTCCTAAAAGAACATCCTTTAATTCTGAGGCTATGACCTCTAGTCCTAGACTATCCCACTAGTGGAAACATTACCTCCACATCCCCTCTATCTAAGCCTTTCACTATTCTGTATGTTTCAATGAGTTTAATTATTTTAAACTCTAACGTGTACAGGCTCAGTGCCGACAAACGCTCATCATGGGTTAACCAACTCATTCCTGGGATAATTCTTGTTAATCTCCTCTGGACCGTCTCCAGAGCCAGCACACCCTTCCTCAGATATGGTGCCCAAAATTGCTAACAATATTCCAAATGTGGCCTGACCAGTGCCATATAGAGCCTCAACATTTGTGTTAAATTTTTATTGTGTATTATGTGTTCTTTCTCATTGTATCGCTGCTGACATATTCATTTCACTTGCACTTTATGTGCAATGTGACGAATAAACCCGTATTGTATTGTATTGTAACATTACATCCCTGTTACAAGCCGTCTTTAATTAAATGCAAGCATTGAGTTTGCTTTCTTTACCTCTGATTCGACTTGCAGATTAATTTTTTTAGAAATCCTGCGCCAGCACTCCCATGACCCTTTGTACCTCCGATGTCTGGATTCTCACACCATTTAGAAAATAGTCTATGCCTTTATTCCTACTACCAATATGCATGACTCCACACTTTGCTACACTACATTCCATCTGTCACTTCTCTGCCCACTCTCCCAACCTGTCCAAGTCCTTCTGCAGAGTCCTTGCTTTCTCTACACTACCTGCCCCTCCACTTATTTTTGTATCATCCGCAAACTTTGCCACAAAGCCTTCAATCCCTTCGTCCAAATCATGAATACACAATGTGAAGCATCGACCCTTGCGGAACTCCACTAGTCTGGCAGCCAACCAGAAAAAGCCCCCTTTGTTGCCACTCTGTCTTCTGCCATCCAGCCAACCAGCTATCCATGCTAGTATCTGCCCTTTGATACCATGGGCTCTCATCTTCCTAAGCAGCCTCACACGTGGCACCTAATCAAAGGCTTTCTGAAAATCTAAGTAAACAACATCTATTGACTTTCCTTTGTCTGTCCTGCAATTTACTTCTTCAAACAATTCCAACAAATTTGTCACGCAAGACCTCCCCTTCCCAAAGCCATGCTGACTTTGTCCTATTTTATCGTGAACTTCTAAACACTCCGGATCCTCATCCTTTATAATAGACTCTAAAATCTTACCAATCATCGGCCATATTAACCAGCCAAAAGTTCCCACTATTCTGCCTTGTAGAGCTATTAACAAATACTCCAAGTAACGATCCGACAAGTTTATTAGCATACAATAAAGTTACACTGCATGTTGTCACCACTGTGACTACATCCCGACTAACCGCTAGTGTCTGGAAGCATGAGTAATATATGGTGACTGTATGGAAAAACCCGGACTGGATTATAGATCCGAATGGCGCGTAACATATGTCTGTTAGTATTAGGTAGAGCATATCTACACCACTCCTCTTAAGAAAATAATGTAACTACGAATATATATGTGAGTACAATTATTCAAATTTAACTGGCGTGTGAGGTGAGACTGGAGACCGGGACACCGACCGTGGTGACAAGAAGGCAGGAAACATGCCGGGCACAGACTCCGCAAACGGACGCTGGGCCGGGGAGGAGAGAATATCGGTCATGCGGTGACACAGTCCAGGAACATCTGGATACGGGATCATGGGTTGCGGTTCCTTCACTAGTAGAAGGTGTTGACGATTTCGCCAGTAAGTCCCTTCATTTGAATCGATCATGTACGAACGTGGTTCTGGTGCAGAGCTGCTGATTAAACCAAGGCGTCCATGACCCTTGTCAGTTTGAAGTCGAACAACTTGCCAGCGGCTCGAGTGGCCTGCTTGTTTTGTCGTACGAGTGTTTCTTGATCTCGTGCTTATAGAAACATAGAAAATAGGTGCAGGAGTAGGCCATTCGGCCCTTTGAGCCTGCACCGCCATTCAATATGATCATGGCAGATCATCCAACTCAGTATCCTGTGCCTGCCTTCTCTCCATACCCCCTGATCCATTTAGCCACAAGAACCACATCTAACTCTCTCTTAAATATAGCCAATGAACTGGCCTCAACTACCTTCTGTAGCAGAGAGTTCCAGAGATTCACCACTCTCTGTGTGAAAAAAGTTTTTCTCATCTCGGTCCTAAAGGATTTCCCCTCTATCCTTAAACTGTGACCCCTTGTCCTGGACTTCCTGATGCTGATGTTGTGCTTGAATTATTGATGGCTTGTGAACCTGCGGCTGTAGTAGTTGCTTGGGTACGGGCAGCGTGGTACGGGTCTGCCTTGACATGAGGCTTTGGGCAGGAGACCCCAGCACTGGGTCGTGGGCAATGTTTCTTGAGTTGAGCAAGTCCAGGTAAACATCAGATTTTGCCTAATGAGATCTTTCCACCACCTGTTTGGCACTCCGGACTGCCCGCTCGGCCAGCCCGTTCGATTGAGGGAATTCGGGACTGCTGGCAATGTGACGAAAGTCCCATCGTTGGGCAAAATTCTTGAAGTACTGGCTGGTGAACTGGCTTCCGTTGTCTGGCAGGAGTTTCATGGGCGTCCCGCGATTGAAAAGTGTTGCGCTAGTTTTTGAATCATCACTGCTGAAGTGGGGCTGGGAAGCAGATCGATCTCAAACCAGCCCGAGTACGAGTCAACAAGAACCATACAAACAAAGAAAATAGGTGCAGGAGGAAGCCATTCGGCCCTTCGAGCCAGCACCGCCGTTCATTGTGATCATATCTGATCGTCCCCTATCAATAACCCGTGCCTGCCTTCTCCCCATATCCCTTGACTCCACTAGCCCCTAGAGCTCTATCTAACTCTCTCTTAAATTCATCCAGTGACTTGGCCTCCACTTCCCTCTGTGGCAGGGAATTCCGTAAAATCACAACTCTCGGGGTGAAAACGTTTTTTCTCACCTCAGTCTTAAATACAGAGATAGGTTGAATAAGTTAGGTCTTTATTCTCTGGAGCGCAGAAGGTTAAGGGGTGACTTGATAGAGGTCTTTAAAATGATGAGAGGGATAGACAGAGTTGATGTGGACAAGCTTTTCCCTTTGAGAATAGGGAAGATTCAAACAAGAGGACATGACTTCAGAATTAAGGGACAGAAGTTTAGGGGTAACATGAGGGGGAACTTCTTTACTCAGAGAGTGGTAGCGGTGTGGAATGAGCTTCCAGTGGAAGTGGTGTCGGCAGGTTCATTGGTATCATTTAAAAATAAATTGGATAGGCATATGGATGAGAAGGGAATGGATGGTTATGGTATGAGTGCAGGCAGGTGGGACTAAGGGAAAAAAGTTGTTCGGCACGGACTTGTAGGGCCGAGATGGCCTCTTTCCGTGCTGTAATTGTTATATGGTTATAAATGACCTTCCCTTTATTCTAAGACTGTGGCCCCTGGTTCTGGACTCACCCAACATTGGGAACATTTTTCCTGCATCTAGCTTATCCAGTCCTTTTATAATTTTATATGTTTCTATAAGAGCCCCATCATCCTTCTAAACTCCAGTGAAACCAGGTATTGTTTACCACGCCATTCAAAAATGTGTGTTGCCAGTGTGGACCATGGTAGGGCAGGGACTGGGAGAGGGAGAAGCGGCTGCTTGGGTAGATTTAAAAAAAAAAAATGTTTTTAATTAAATTAAAAATATTTATTCAAACATTATAATAGTATTTACAACACAATAAAACAAAACAGAACCCACCACCATAGTACAAGACAAAACAAATATACCAAGTAAACTACTGAACAACTATATTACAATCCTTGTCCAGGGTACACTCTACCCCCCTCGGTGTCCAACGGTCCCGGAAATCTCCCAAGGTGCCCGTGGACAGCTCTCCAGTACCACCCGGGCACGGACATAATCCTGGAAAAGTGGGCTGCCTGGGTTGATGGGACACCAGGCTATTGCAGATCATGCAGGCTTCCACCTTCTCCCGTATAGGCTCAGTCATTCCAGGCCAGAAAAACATGTTCTTGGCTCGAAGGTTGGTTGCCTCGATGCCGGAATGTACCCCGTGCACAGAGTCGAAATATATGTCTCTTAAAGCAGTTGGAATGACGGCTTGTGTCCCTTAAAAAGTCATGCCGTCCTGGAGCACAAGCTCATCACGGACAGGGAAGTATGGGCGAATGGCAACAGGTACCTTGTGCTATTTATCCGGCCAACTATGCCGGATGATCGAGGACAGGGACTGTAGGGAGTCATCGGCTGCTGTCTGGGCAGCCAAGTCATCCAGGCATTCTGTGGGAACGTTAGACACCATCATCACAATGTGGGTGTCGTTGTCAGACAGTTGTTGCTCGCAGGTCTTGCATGGGGCTCTGGATAGAGTGTCGGCTAGGTGCATGTCTTTGCCTGGTTTGTAAACTAGTTTGATATCAGACCTTTGAAGCTGCATCATCATCCACTGCAGCCGGTCAGGAGCAGCATGGATTTCCTTTTTCAAAATGCTGAACAGGGGCTGGTAGTCTGTTTCAACAGTCACAGTCTTTCCAAAAATAACGTCTTTGAATTTTACACAGGCAAAAACCTCTGCCAGTAGTTCATTTTCGATTTGAGCATAGCATTGCTCGCTCTCAGACATCGTACGGGAGGCATATGCCACGGATCTGTTGTCACCTTCACTGGTGCTCTGAAGGTGTATCACAGGTTAGCGTTACTGGCAGTTTTACATCAAAGTGAGCCAGCATCGGGGCACAGGACAACTGCTGTTTTAGGGTATCGAATGCTCTCTGGTGTTGTATGTACCAGGACCAGGTTGCATCTTTGTGCATCAGCTGCCGCAGTGGTGCTGACTTACCCAGGTAATTCACCTAGGAATCTTGGTAAGCTGGTTACGTCTGTGGGAACTGGTAGTTCGTTGATGGGTCTTGGAAGGATCTGGTTTGAGTCCATCATTAGTAAAAACGTGTCCCACATACTTCACTTCCCTGACACGGAATCTGCACTTTAGGGGGTTGAGCTTGAGGTTGATGTTCTTGGCACGATCCAGTACTTTCTTTAAATTGGCATTGTGTTCTGACATGTACTTGTGTTCTGACATGCGGCCAGCACGATTATGTCATCGACAATAATGGCACAAGGGTGTCCTGCGAACAGCTGTTCCATCGTGCACTGGAAAACTTCACTAGCAGAGTTTGGTGCCAAAGGGCATTCGCAGAAACTTGTAGCGGCCAAAACGTGGGCCAAAAGTGGTTAGTTCAGACGATTTGTGGTCTAACGGGAATTGTCCAGAATGAACTTTTGGCATCTAAAACAGAGAACACAGTTGCTTTGCCAAATGTGCTGTTCCCTTTTTGTGCAGCAGGGTAATGTTCCGATCATCTGGAACCACTACTTAGGTAATTGCCAATGTTCCGATCATCATGGGGCCACTACTGACTCTAGTGATTCCTGAAATATCACTATCAATGCCTTTCAGAACCCGAGGGTGCAGTCCATCCAGCCCAGTTCACTTATGCACCTTCAGCCCTTTCAGCTTCCCAAGCACCTTCTCCCTGGTAATAGCCACTCCACTAACACTCCACCCCCTGAATCTCTTGAATTTGAGGCACGTTGCTGGTGTCTTCCAATGTGAAGACTGACACACTACGCAGCCCTGGTTCCCAATACTCCATGACATGGTTGTTGAAACTCCGATGGTATTCCCCAGTGACCCAGAGTTATTAACACCCAGTGTCGGGCACAAGCCACCCGTGCCATGAAAAAATCAAACTCCTGGGTTGCAGATTCTGCACAAACCACTTCTGGGACTGGGATTATCAGAACAAACCGGCGACACCATGTCAGCATCCCTCCGAACATCCACTAAAAAACAGCACTTGTCCAGCATCAAAAAATGGGAGAAGTACTGCTTGGATACAGGGACCACCTACTCAACCCGCTACAGTTACCAACGTACTGGAATTCCTGGCGAACCTTCACCACGATGAAGGACTCATCTACAGAGCCATCAACACAGCTAGAAATGCCCTGTCTGTCTATTTAAAACCAGCTCCAGGACAACAGGCCATGGGGTCCCACCCGCTGGTGGTCAAACTAATGAAGGGTATTTACAACTCTAACCCCCTAGACCAAGGTACACCCAATACATGGGATGTCAGTGTGGTCCCGACGTACCTCAGGGGATGGCCACCAGCCAGATCCCTCAACCTGGAACAATCTATGCTCAAAACACTCATGTTGATGGCACTTGTATCTGCACAGAGGGTCCAGTCACTACACCTATTGCGACTGAACACCATGCTCACAGCTCCAGACCAGATCTCTGTCGTTATCCAGGAAATGATCAAACAGAGCAGACCAGGAATACCTAATCCAGTCGTGGAATTCCGGGCTTATCTGCCAGAACCACGATTATGTGCCATGACCCACCTACTATCCTACATAGACACAACCAAAAATAGTCGAGGGAGATGAAAAGCCTTGTGGGTCAGTCATAAAAAACCTTATGGTCGGGTGGTGAGCTGACCATAAGACCATTGCGAGATAGCTCAAGCAGGTGCTAAAAGCTGCTGGGATAAACACTAACATGTACAAATCTCACTCTACCAGGGCAGCATCCACGTCGACGGCTAAAAGAATGGACGTGCCTATAGACCACATCCTGGCTACAGCAGGATGGTCGGGGGGAAAGACCGTTCAGAAATTTTATAATAAGCCGTTGGCAAAACCTGCTTCATTTATTTTTTACAGACTGCAAATATTTAATTTAAGCCCAGGGGAGCAATTTAATTTCTTTGTTGTCATTGTTAAAAAATACCATTGTGTTTTTCTACAAACAGATTCATTGGTTGATTACGATAACACACTTCCTCCCTCAAGGACTTCGGCAGTGAGTGAAGTAATAACTGTTACACGGTTTGAAATCACAGAGCTTTGAAGTCTTCACGTAGTCACTCACGTGACTCCGAAGTAAAATAGTAAGATTAAACGAGAACTTACCAGTTTTATCTGTATTTTATGAGGAGTTACGATGAGGGATTACGTGCCCTCCACTCCCACCCTCAATAATATGGGTCAAACTGATAAACTGATGTCTCCTTTTCTTTACTATGTTTACTTCAATAACTGTGTCTATCTGTGATTCCACACCGCTGCTTTGAAGTATGCCACGCATGCGTGCTGAGCGGGCTCTTCACGTAATCCCTCATTGTAACTCCTCATAAAATACAGATCAAACTTCAAACTGGTAAGTTCTCGTTTAATCTTACTATTTTTGTGATACATGGTCCAACCTGAGTCATCACTATAATTAAGCCTCAAGTTTGTAGCCTTGGCCAGACTTCTTCAGATGCTTTGCAAATTACTTTCTCTCCGTCATAGCTCAGAAGTGACAATATTTTCTAATAATTGTGCATCATTCAATTCCATGGCAACTCCTCTGAAAATGAAGTTGCAAGCAAATAAACCACGGTAAGGTCCAGGCATGGCAGTATAAGGCACAAGTAACTTTCATAGATTGATGTTCCAATCAATGAGCAATCTCAAGAACATTCTTATAAAATGAAGCAGCCAGTTGTACATGTACCAAGGCATAGGCAAGTGGCTGATGTGGGCAATTAAGTGGCAAGTAACATTCAGGTCACAATATTCTATGCAATGACTACCTCGAACATGAAAGATTACATACCTACTCTTGACATTGAAAAACACTGCTGTTCACTGCCACAACATTATTGGGTTAATCGCTGACAAGAAATGTAACCAGTTCGTTCTATCTCGACCCAACCTATTTTTTCACATGCTGGCTGTCTTCTCCATTCACCTCTAGAAAAAGTATCCCTCCAGGAGATTTATAACAGCTCACCTAAGATAGTAAACATTTGTTTACTTGGTACAAAGGCATCTGGAATTCTCATGCAACTGCAAAGATTTTAAAGAATATTAAGCAACTTCATAACATCCTCAAATATGGATCAACACCGCATGTCAGGCAGCATCTCTGGACTAGGATGGATGAAGTTACGGGTCGGGACCCTTCAGTCTGAAGAAGGGTCCTGACCCAAACCTTTACCCATCCTTTTTCTCCAGAGATGCTGCCTGAGCTGCTGATTTACTCCAACACTTTGTGTCTATCTATGGAACAGTGCAGCATAGGGACTGGCCTTTCAGGCCACAATATTTGTGCCGAACATGATGCCAATTTAAACAGATCTCATCAGCCTGTACATGATCCAAATCCCACTCCCATGTGCCTCTTTAAACACTATATCGTATTTGGTTCCACCATCGCCCCAGGGAAAATGGTTCTGACTATCTACCCTATCTATGCCTCTCATGATCTTCACACAAACAATTTCGGAGCAAGTCTTTCCTCAACCTGACATTCTAGCGAAAACAATCCAAGTCTATCCAACTTCTCCCTGGAGCTGAAACTCTCTAATCCAGGCAGCTTTCTGGCAAACCTCTTCTGTACCCTCTGCAAAGTCTCAACAGCCTTCCTGTAATGGGGTGATCAGAACTGTTTGTTAAGGGCCTGTCCCACTGTACGAGGTAATTCAAGAGCTCTCCCGAGTTTAAAAAAAAAATCAAACTCATGGTAAGCACGTAGAATGTACGTAGCGGGTACCTCGGAGTTCGGGACGTCTCTTAACGGCTCGTAACGCTAACAGCAGGTACTCGGGAAACGCTGTAAGCTCGTGAAGACTCGTGAAGATTTTTCAACATGTTGAAAAATGTCCACGAGAGCCCCGAGTACTTACGAGCGGCTATTACCGTAATTCTCCGAGTTCGAATCAGGGGAAACTCGAGAGAATTAGCTCGTACAGTGGGACAGGCCCTTAATACCCCGAATGCAGCTTAACCAGAATCTTATGACGTCGCAATATACATTCTGATTATTTTTGTGCATTACATTAAGGCAGACTATGAATACACATGGTGTTTAGAGAAAGCAAAACTGTTAACATACAAACAATCGAAGAAACAACTCCATTCACTCACTCTGTTAAATCGTTTGGCCTGGAATAGATGGCCATTCACACGGTAGAGCTTCCGCCATCTTCTTGCCCCACGCCTATAGATTGATTCTGGAAAAGAAACAAAAAAGGTATAAGGCAACAGCATAGATAATATTATGTAGAAACAAAGAACTGCAGTTGTTGTTTAATAAGACAAAAGAATCAAGTGCTGGAGTAACTCAGCAGGTCAGACAGCATCTTTGGAGAACCTGGATAGGTGACGTTTCTTCAGACTAAAGAAGGGTCGCGACCTAAAACGTGACTAATCCATGTTCTCCAGATGTGCTGCCTGACCTGCTGAGTTACTCCAGCACTTTGTGCCCTTTAGCATAATAGTATTTCTCTTCTGGCAGCTGATTTGTAAGCATGATGCTGCATGGGAGGCAAGCCCATCCTGCACATTTCACACAGTCCGAACAAGTAGCAGCAGGAGACCCTGTGACAGAGTGCTGCAAAAAGAGTCAGGGGAAAATCCTACCGTTGCTCATCTATATGCCTCATCCACATATCTTTTTCTTAATTTTGTGGCAATTCCAATGAGTTTTTTAGTCATTAGGAAATACAACTAAAATACAGAAAAGGCATGGAGAAACAAGGAACTGCAGATGCTGGTTTACAAAAAAAGACACAAAGTGCTGGAGTAAAGGGCCTGTCCCACTTAGGCGATTTTTAGGCGACTGCCGGCGACTGTCATAGTCATAGCATTGCCGAAAAATCGCCCTACGATAATGTCTACGACAAGCTACAACAACCTACCACCTAGTCTAGGTATGTTACAAAACCTACCTGAATCGTGGCTGAGCATCTGCCCCACCCCTTGTGTGTGATTTTGGCGCTGTTTGGAGGGGGCGGGTTTAAAACGCGATTTTTACTAGGCTGTTCCAATCGCAGATGTTCAGCCTAGTAAATCATTAACGGAGAATCGCTGCAAGACCCGGTCGCAAAAGCTATTATTAGTTTTATAGGCCTCGAATAATAGATATAATAATTTTAAAAGCTCTCGTTCACTCCGCAACCTCTCGCAGCCCCAGGGTTTTATAAAGCAAACTATTAAAGGTATGTACCTTATTTTTACATTAAATGGGGCATATATATAACCCTATATATCACGTTATCTATAGCGAGTAGTTCATTTTGGGCTTTTTATATCCCGCAGTATTTTTCTCTCGGCATTTGAGGGCACTAATCCAGCGCGATGTCAACGTTCTAAACCAGCGCGTTCCACATGAACCCACTAGAAAGCCGATTTAAATGGGCATTTATTTACAGCAATTGACCACTAAATTCCTTCCATTTGGCCTATAAATTAATGTAAATTAGATATAAAAATCATGTTATATTGTGAATTATTTGTGAATAATCTTTGGACACTTAGGCTATTTAAAAATGTTAATCTTTCCTTAAGAAATGGGCTTTTGACTATCCAAGATCACAACTTTTTTGTAATGTCCATTGAAAATCAATAGGGAACAAGATGCTAATTTCCGAGTATGAAAATGGCCATAACTTTTTTAATACTTGAGATATGAAAGTGAATTTGGTGTCAAATTAAACTTATTGTTATGCTTTATCTGATGGGATAAATTGCAGACTTGATTTTTAAAATCTCAAAATTTTGTAACATTGCTACCTAGTCGACGTCAACCTACAACGGCTACCGACAACCGGCGATACAATTGAAGCGACTTGGAACATCCACCTATGACTACACCTACGACAACCTATGACGACACAGGTGACAACCAAAGTCAACCTACGTCCACCCGCGACAAGCTCCGACCCTGTCGGCGACAACTGAAGACAATTCACGTCATTTTACCACTTGACCTCACTTCTATTGATGTCGGTACCTATCGCCAATTGACGTAGGTAGCCGCCAATGGAATTCACCAAATCAGCACCGGCGGCAACCTACGACAGCACCTACGTCAAGAGAAGTCAAGCGACGCACACTGACGTCAAACCCACGTCACCGACTGTCGCCAAAAATTTTTGAACATTTTGAAAATCCAGCAGTGACCAGAAAGACGACTCTTTGGGCGACTGAGGAGACTACTCACGACCATACAGGCGACACCCCGGCGACCATGTGGCGACAGCCTAGTTGCATGTAGTTGCCTAAAAAATCGCCTAAGTGGGACAGGCCCTTATGTCAGTGGTCAGGTAGCATCTTTTAACTCCTCTCAATTTCTCCAAGTTAATGTTGTCGCCATGGCACTCACATGGGGTGCAGTATGCCTGTCTTTTTGTTGGTTATGTCGAACAGTCCTACTTTCAATCATACACTGGCATCATCCTTGAACTCTTTCTATGTTACATAAACAAGTGCATCGAGGCTGCCTCCTGCACCCATGCAGAACTCATTAATTTAATTGATTTCCACTCATTTCCACTCCGCCCTCAAATTGCACTGCCCACAAAACCATCAAGGATCCAAGAGACAATACCAGGACAAACCTGAGTCCCACTCAGACACACGGAGAATGTGGCAAGGTCTGAATAAGATAACTGGCTGCAAGCAATAGGCCGTGGGCCGAGGTGCCAAAAGGGCTCTAGATTTTAACTTTCTGGTATCTATGTCTGGTATCTACTTGAAATTTGGCACAGATTTAGATAAAACATAATTGATAAGGAATTTATAACTCGTCAATGCAAAAAGTTGCACACTAATTAATTAAGCTAATTATAAAAAGTAACAGCGCCCTCTTGTGCTCAATAATATATAGCTGTATATGGGAACATTGAATAAGGGACTGCCACAGAGGTACCGAGTTTCACCGGCATCTGAACCCACCTAATTAATGGGTGAGGGCAGATCCTGTGCGTTCCCCAGTTTACTGAACCCCACTGACTGCCAGTGTGAAGAGTAGGGGTCACGGCCATAGTGGGACTGGAGCAGTACCAGGCTGTGGAAAGGCTAGGGCATCTTCCACTGAGAGGAAAATGCCTAACCCTAACTCGCCCCCCTTCCAGAACTGCCCACGGCTGGAGCTGGAGCCACTTTGGCACCAGTTGTGGGCTCCATACGTGTGGCTGTTCAGCGCATCCACCTGGTCAAGCATGCCCTTCTGGATCATCAGCACCAGCCCACCGGACGCCATGATTACACCGAATGTCAACATGGTGGGGAGCAGCACTGCCCTGCACGCCACCCGGGCTGCCTTCAGCACCCCCATAGCGCCGACTTTGTCAGTCCACCCGCTCGCTCACTGCAACACCGGCCAGCCAACAGCCCGACCAACCCCTCACTGCACCACCCGGCTGGACATCAGCCCGACAAACTGCCTATTCTTCGGCCCTGCTGCTCAGCTTGGCCCATGGCCGCCTTCAGCACCTCCATAGCGCTGGCTCTGTCACGGAAGTCCTCAGAAAAAAAAATACGCCTGCGGGCTGGATGTTTTTGGATTACGGGCAGGATCTGGCCCGTGGGCTGTAGGTTGCCGACCCCTGTCCTAACCCTAACCCTCTTCCACTGAGAGGAAAATGCCTAACCCTAACCCTGACCCTGACCCAAACCCTAACCTTGACCGTGGCCCTAACCTTAACCCTCTTCTACTGAGAGGAAAATGCCTAGTCCTAACCCTGTCCCTAACCCTAATCCTAACCCTCGCTCTACATTTTTATTGATCGTTTTTATTTCACAGTTCACAACATCATAACTTTACAAAGATAAATCAGTTGTAAAACAAAATGATCAGCAAGTGGTTAGCATTACCTTTATTCCTTCGAAACCTTGCTATTGTTGTGATGTTATTAGGAGGCAGCCATGATCCCAGTGTGCTCGCTGCCTAGCTAGCATGAAACAAAGCGGGTGATTGGTCAATTGACATCCGACTCAATGTCAAACGTCCTTTGATTGAACAATTACTACTCGGAAAATTGGAGGCTTTTCTCATATTTTAAAATTATGTGCAGGTTTTGTTCTTGACGAGTTTCAGGTATGAGGAAGAGAGTTTGTAGAATGCCTCCAAGATGGATTCTTAGAGCAGCTTGTAATGGAGCCGACCAGAGAAAAGGCTATTTTGGATTTAGTGTTGTCCAATGAACCAGATTTGATAAGATAACTAGAGGTAAAGGAACCGCTTGGAGGTAGTGATCATAATATGATTAGTTTTAATCTGCAATTTGAGAAGGAGAACGCTAAATCGTAAGTGCCAGTGATGCAGTTGAACAAAGGGGACCATGAAGGCATGAGGGAGGAGCTGGCCAAAGGGACCCTAGCAGGAATGATGGTGGAGCAGCAATGGCAAGAATTTCTGGGCATAATCCGGAAGACGCAGGATCATTTCATTCCAAAAAGGAAGAAAGTTTCTAAGGGGAGTAGGAGGCAACTGTGGCTGACAAGAGAAGTTAGTTAGGGAAAGAATAAAACTAAAAGAAAAGATGTATAACACAGCAAAGAGTAGCCGGAAGCCAGAGGATTGGGAAACTTTCATAGGACAACAGAAGGAAACAAAACGGGCAATACGGGCTGAAAAGATGAAGTACGAGGGGAAGCTGGCCAGGAATATAAAGAAGAACAGTAAAAGCTTCTTTAGATATGTTAAGGGAAAAAGAGAATAAAAGTCAAATGTGGGTCTGTTGAAGGCAGGCACGGGGGAAATTATTATGGGGAACAAGGAAATGGCAGAAGAGTTGAACAGGTACTTTGGATCTGGCTTCACTAAGGAAGACGCAAACAATCTCCTAGAAGTGCTGGAGGGCAGAGGATCTAAGGGAGTAGAGGAACCGAAATAAAGTTTCATTAGGCGAGAAATAGTATTGGGTAGGCTAATGGGACTGAAGGATGATAAATCCCCAGGGCCTGATGGTCTGCATCCCAGGATCCTCATGGAGGTGGCTCTAGAAATAGTGGACGCATTGGTGATCATTTTCCAATGTTCAATAGATTCAGGATCAGTTCCTGTGGATTGGAGGATAGCTAATCCCACTTTTCAAGAAAGGAGTGCGAGAGAAAACGGGGAATTACAGACCAGTTAGCCTGACTTCGGTGGTGGGAAAGATGCTGGTCAATTATTAAAGAGGTAATAATGGGGCATTTGGATCGCAGTAAAAGGATTAGTCCAAATCAGCATGGATTTATGAAAGGAAAATCATGTTTGACTAATCTTCTGGAATTTTTTGAGGATGTGACAAGTAAAATGGATGAACGGGTGCCAGTGGATGTAGTGTATCTAGACTTTCAGAAAGTCTTTAATAAGGTCCCGCACGGGAGACTGGTAACTAAAATGAGAGCACATGGTATTGGGGGTAGGGTGTTGACGTGCATAGAAAATTGGTTGGCAGACAGTAAGCAAAGAGTAGGGGTGAACGGGTCCTTTTCAGAATGGCAAGCAGTGGCGAGGAGTGCCGCAAGGCTCTGTGTTGGGGCCGCAACTGTTTACCATATGTATTAATGATTTGGACGAGGGAATTAGGAGATACACCAGCACGTTTGCGGATGACACAAAGCTGGGTGGCAGTGTGAACTGTAAAGAGGATGTTAGGAGGTTGCAGGGTGACCTGGACAGGTTGAGTGAGTGGGCAGGTGTGTGGCAGATGCAGTATAATATAGATAAATGTGAGGTTATCCACTTTGGCGGCAAAAACAAGGGGGCAGGTTATTATCTCAATGGGGTTAGGTTTGGTAAAGGGGAGGTACAGCAAGACCTGGGTGTCCTTATACACCAGTCACTGAAAATTGGCGTGCAGGTACAGCTGGCAGTGAAGAAAGCTAATGGAATGTTGGCCTTCATAACAAGAGGATTTCAGTATAGGAGTAAAGAGGTTTTGGGCTCTGGTAAGATCACATCTGGAGTATTGTGTACAGTTTTGGTCCCCTAATTTGAGGAAGGACATCCTTGTGATTGAGGCAGTGCAGCGTAGGTTCATGAGATTGATCCATGGGATGGCGGGACTGTCATACGAGGAAAGATTGAAAAGACTAGGCTTGTATTCACTGGAGTTTAGAAGGATGAGGGGGTACGTATAGAAACATATAAAATTATAAAAGGACTAGATGCAGGAAAAATGTTCCCAATGTTGGGCGAGTCCAGAACCAGGGACCACAGTCTTAGAATAAAAGGGAGGCCATTTAAGACTGAGGTGAGAAAAATCTTTTTAACCCAGAGAGTTGTGAATTTGTGGAATTCCCTGCCAGAGAGCAGTGGCAGCCAAATCACTGGATGGATTTAAGAGAGAGTTAGATAGAGCTCTAGGGGTTAGTGGAATCAAGGGATATGGGGAGAATGCAGGCACGGGTTATTGATTGGGGACGATCAACAATGATCACAATGAATGGTGGTGCTGGCTCGAAGGGCCGAATGGCTTCCTCGTGCACCTATTTTCTATGTTTCCATGTTTCTATGTTTCTATGATTTCTATAATAATTTTACACAGTATGTTATAAATACAGGTAGATACATGATTTGGATCACAAAATGAAATGAAAAAGCACCTCGGACCACGGTCTACAAGGTCAGGCAACATCATTGCCGATAGTGTGACCCTACCCGATGAACTTTCTATGCTCGCTTCGAGCAGAAGGCTAAGGGCGTGACACCTGATCCTTCAGACTCCAGTGTGCTTGTCTTCAGGGGGACTGTTGCAGAGGTTAGATTGGCCTTCCTGAGGGTAAATCTACAAAAAGTAACTTGCTCAGACAGAGTTCCTGGCTGTGTCTTCAGTAGCTGAGTGGACCAGGTAGCGGGAATAACCGCGGACATCTTTAATCTCTCCATACTCCTCTCTGAGGTACCCACTTGCTTCAAGAAGACAAATGTCATCCCAGTGCCGAGGAAAAGCAAGACCTCATGCCTAAAAGACTGCCGTCCAGTGGCCTTGACGTCCACCATCATGAAATGGTTCGAGATGCTAGTTAAGGAGCGCAATAAATCCAGTCTGCCTTGACCCATTGTAGTTCGCCTACCGCCATAACAGGACCACAGATTATGCCATTTCGCTAGCCCTACACTCATCCCGGGAACACCTGTTTAAGAGAGACACGTACGTCAGACTCCTTTTCAGACTACAGCTCTGCTTTTAATACCATTATACCATCCAAGCTCATCACCAAACTCGCAAGAAGCGGCCAGCACTCATCTCTGCAACTGGATCCTCGACCTCCTGATCAACAGACCCCAATCTGTGAGGATAGGGGAAAAATTATTCCTTCTGATAATCCTCAGCACTGTTTCTCCGCAAAGATCAGCCCCTTTCTTTACTCCTTGTGCAGCCATGTATAAATCTAATTCAATTTTAAAATTCACAGGTGCCATCACCATTGTGAGCTGGATATCAAATAATGATGAGACAGAGTACAGGAACGAGATTGAGAACCTTGTGTCCTGGTGTTGAGCTAACGATCTTTCTCTCGATTACAGCAAGATAAAGGAGATAGTGATCAACTTCAGGAAACATACCCGAGTTTGCATCAAAGGCACTGACGTCGAAATGGTTGAAAACTTCAAATTCCTCAGAGTCAATATCATCAACAACTTCTTCAGGACCACCCATATTCAAGCCATGACCAAGAAAGCACACCAACGTTTCTACTTCCATAGAAGGCTTAGGAAGTTTGCATGTCCCCGACAACACTCGCCAACTTCGACAGATGCACCATAGAAAGTATTTTATCAGGATGCATGACAGCTTGTTTTGGGAACAGCTCCACCCAAGACCGCAAGAAATTGCATTGAATTGTGGACGCAGCCCAGACCATCAGACAAACCAACCTCCCTTCTATTGACTCCATTTCTTCTGATCCCCACCATTCACCCCACCATCCTCCGCTTCCATCTCATCATTCTCCGACATTTCCATCACCTCAAATGTGATACCACCACCAGCCACATCTTCCCATCCCCTCCCCTATCCGCCCTCTGTAGCGACCCTCTGTAATTCTTTGGTTTACTCATCCCTTCCCACACAATCACCCCCTCCGCAGGTACTCTGCAGCAACTGCAGGAGATATAACACCTGCTCCTGTATCTCCTCCCTCACATTCATCCAGGGACTCCGGAAGTCCTCCTAGATGTGTCGGAGGTGTGTCACATGGGTAGCTCAAAATCCAAAGGTCTGAACATTGCATTCTCCAATTTTAAGTAACTAACTTTGAGTATAGAAGCTGGGATGTAATGTTAAAATTGTACAAGGCATTGGTGAGACCAAATCTGGAGTATGGTGTACAATTTTGGTCGCCCAATTATAGGAAGGATGTCAACAAAATAGAGAGAGTACAGAGGAGATTTACTAGAATGTTTCCTGGGTTTCAACAACTAAGTTACAGAGATAGGTTGAATAAGTTAGGTCTTTATTCTCTGGAGCGCAGAAGGTTAAGGGGGGACCTGATAGAGGTCTTTAAAATGATGAGAGGGATAGACAGAGTTGATGTGGACAAGCTTTTCCCTTTGAGAATAGGGAAGATTCAAACAAGAGGACATGACTTCAGAATTAAGGGACAGAAGTTTAGGGGTAATATGAGGGGGAACTTCTTTACGCAGAGAGTGGTGGCGGTGTGGAATGAGCTCCCAGTGGAAGTGGTGGAGGCAGGTTCATTGGTATCATTTAAAAATAAATTGGATAGGCATATGGATGAGAAGGGAATGGAGGGTTATGGTACGAGTGCAGGCAGGTGGGACTAAGGGGAAAAAAATTTGTTCGGCACGGACTTGTAGGGCCGAGATGGCCTGTTTCCGTGCTGTAATTGTTATATGGTTATATGGTTAACCAAAAATACCTCCAACCCCCCTTCCCTGTGTCCCACCTATACTCAAACCCATTTCCCCCCCTCCACATCCTCTTCCACCTATACTACATCATCTTGTTTCACAATTCACAACTCTACTCACACCTTTTCTCACACATTGTTGATTAGGGTGTCAGGGGTTATGGGGAGAAGGCAGGAGAATGGGGTTGAGGGAAAGATAGATCAGCCATAATTGAATGGCATAGACTAGAATGGAGTAGACTTGATGGGCCGAACAGCCTAATTCTGCTCCCATCACTTCTGAACTTATGACCATCTTTTTTTCCTTTCAACACTGGCATTTGTCCTACAATATGCCTATTAAAAAAAACACTATATCCACCTATCATTTTTATCCACTTATGACTTGCCAGGCTTTGTCCTGCACCTTCTTTCTTCCAGCTTTCTTTCCTACCCTTCCCCCACCCCACCACAATTTGGCTGGCGAGGGTCCTGACTCAAAACGTCACCTATCCAGGTTTTCCAGATATGCTGTCTGACCCACTTTGTGTCTTTTAAAAAAAAATCTTCTTCAGACGGAAAGTAGATAGGAGGGGACTGGAGGTAGGAAAAGGCCAGAAAAAAAAATCAGGGCTGGCAACAGGGTGGAGCCCATAACGGTCCATTGTTGGCTGAGGATGTTATGATTAAAAAAGGATACAAGGATGTGAACAGTGCAACTAGTGGGATGACTAGGGTGGGGGAAGTGGGTTGGAGAGAGGGAATGCAAGGGTTACTTGAAATTATAGAAATCAACGTCCATACTGCTGGGGTTGTAAGCTGCCCAAGCAAAATATGAGGAGCTGTTCCTCCAATTTGCGTATGGCCTCACTGACAGTGGATGAGGCCCAGGACACAAACGGTCAGTGTGGGAATTGGAACCGGAGTTAAAATGTTTGGCTACCAGTTGATCGCATAGGCCAAGGTGGACGAAGCGTAAGTGTTCAACGAAACATTCGTCCAGTCTGTGCTTGATCTCGCCGATATATAGGAGCTCACATCGAGAACAATGGATACAATGGATGAGATTATAATTTCCAGCATCCAATTTTTTAATTGATTTTATTCCAATATTCGTATTATTTTATTCCAACTTTACATAACCTGGATGGCATGGTAACACAGTAGGTATTCCTTCTCTCCAGAGATGCTGCCTGTCCCACTGAGTTACTCCAGATTTTTGTGTCTATCTTTGGTTTTACCTAATTTTACCCCACCTCCCAAAGACTTACTGGTTGGTTAGTGGGCGAGTGTAAATCACCCTTAGTGTGGCATAAAAGTCAAGTTGGTCCCGAAATAAAAAATAAGTAGTAGCATTAAAATAAGCAAAGGAGTTTAGGAGAAGGTGGGTAGAGGGGGGAATTATGGATGGGGAATTATTTTGTTTGGTAACATAATAAGTAAGTAAATATAAGTATTTACTTAGTATACTTTTCTTTATATCCTTGGAAATTATTTATGATGCTGGCCCCTCAAGACCATAACCATCTCTTGCCATTAAAAAGCATTACACACAAATTTAAAGATTATAACATTCCTATAATATGACCTGAGATATTGTGTCAGGTTTTGTGGGATTAGCAAATTTTGGATTAATCCTATAAATAAATAAATAACGGCTTTAGGCATGAACTCCAGAGAGAGTATGCCAGTCACAATTAATTAGGAACCTCTACCTTGAATACATACACTGCAATTTGAAGTGGATTGCACATTTACAAATTAACCACTTTAATAAATCAGGATTAAACAGGCCTAAACTTAACTGCAAAGTGCAGAGAGGAGAGAGGAAGCTGCAAAGTAATTAAATGCTGCCTTAATAAATGCAGCCTTCCTTGGGGGAAAATAAGTCAGCCATCGGCCATTAAGTAAATGGACTTGTAATGGATGAAATTGAACTTCATAGACAAAGGGACAATTGCAAAATGATTCATGCAACATCTTATTTCTAATCACAGTAAGTACCATATCTAGTTCTTCAATAGCACTGTTTCCAGACTTCCTGGCAACTGAACAGTATTAATTAGTCATAAATGACAGTAATACACACTCACTTCCTGTTTAGCCTCAAAGAAAGGTGTGACTGCACTGTCAATATACAGCAATGTTTAATATCTGAAAATGTACAGTGATTTTAGTTAATAATCTCAGGAGAATCAGAGACACAAGAAAAATCTGGTAGGGTCCCAAACCAAAACATCATCTATCCATGTGCTTCAGAGATACAGCCTGGCCTGTTGATAGAATCCAGCACTTTGTGTTTGATCAGCTAAGTTCAGCAACTTGACCATTCGTACAGTACATTATCATCACATCATGGCTGCAGTTTGTGCCACCATCTAAATTGTGATTCACCACCATCTTCTCAAGGGCAATGCCAATGGACTTTGGCCTGATAAATGACACACAATGAATAAAAACCTCAAGATCCATGACATCCCATGCTCGAAATATTCTTGTGGCAAATTTTAAAAGCGAGAAAAAAAATTGTGGTACGCAAATTGGATTTTACACCTGGGACCTAGTTTGGCAAATGAGGCAATGTTCAACTTCACTTTGTTCTTGGGCTGCAAGTTGCAAAATAGGTTAGGTTTCTGTGGTGTTTTTTATGACTAATATGCGCCATATTTTATGGTTGGTTTCTTTAGCAAAATACGTATGCACAAGGATACCCACGACTGAAACACTTATTAACAGAACTGCATTTAATTTAACACTAAATCCTGATGTGATGGCAGAAATGGGGAGAAGGCAGGCACGGTTATTGATTGGGACGATCACCCATGATCACAATGAATGGCGGTGCTGGCGTGAAGGGCCCAATGGCTTCCTCCTGCACCTATTTTCTGTGTTTCTATGTTTCTAATCCTTGGCAGATTTCATGCTACTCTATTGAGCATTTTTAGCAAGCATTTATGTCAAGTATATTTGCTGCATTATATAATTACACAAATGTGCTTGTTTTTATCTCAAGGTTATCAATCCAGTGTTTCAAGTAATTGATCAACTGCAGCTTCTGCCAATTTCAAAATAATGTGTTTGGTACTCATTTGGAAATTATCAACATTATTAACATTAAGCACTTTGCATAAAGGTAGTTGTTTCCAATAGCTGGTAGACAAAAATGGGGTTTAGGAAGCTTGTTGGAACAAAGGCCAAAGAAAAGAAAGGAATGAAGGTGTGAGACAGGTTTGAACTATAAAGCTAGAGGGAAGGAATTGGTGGGGATATTGGGTGAGTGGGACTGGCTGTTTTCAATCTACTAAAGTCTCAAGCCCAAGTTTGCTGAGATAATAAAGAAGCATTTGCAGACATACATCAGTAACCTAAGGAGACATTAAACAATTGTTGTAAAAGTTTAAAAATGATTCCTACACCGAAATGTTTTTGAAGCATAACCAGGTGCAAGAAAAACTACCACAAACTAAATAACTAATATTATTCAGTAAATAAATAAATCGTTTATGCATGCATTCACTTCCTGCTGATTTACTCTCTGTGGATTTGCATACACAAGGTCAGTCCCAGGCCCCATCTCAAAATTTTGTGACAAATACTCATGTATATGGTGAGAACCAACCAAGTCAAGTCAAATCACTTTTATTTCTATAGCACATTTAAAAAACAACTCTTGTTGACCAAAGTGCTTTACATTGGTGGAGGTACTAAAGTTATACAACATTGGTTCATAGATTAAGTACATACATAAATACATACATATAGCCCCCCCCCCCCCCACCCCCTCTCAGAGGACGTCAAGAAAGTCTTGAGAGTAAAGATGAGTTTTAAGTCTCGACTTAAAAGAGTCGATGGAGGGGGCAGTTCTGATGGGAAAAGGGATGCTGTTCCACAGTCTAGGAGCTGCAACCACAAAGGCGCGGTAGCCCCTGAGCTTATGCCTAGACCGCGTGATGTTCAGCAACCTCAAGTCAGCCGATCTGAGGGACCTGAGGCGGTGTGGTGGGTAAGCAGACTTTTGATGTAGGTGGGGGCAAGCAAGAAGGATCTTGAAATTAATTCTGAACCGCACAGGGAGCCAGTGGAGAGAGGCGGGGTGATGTGGTCCCTCTTTCAGGTGCCCGTCAAGAGTCTCGCTGCGGCGTTTTGGAATTGTTGCAGGCGGAACAGGGAAGATTAGCTGATGCCAGTGTAAAGGGAGTTGCAGTAATCGAGGTGGGAGGAGATAAATGTGTGGATGATCTTTTCGAGGTCATCAAACTGGAGGAATTATTTTATTTTAGCTATCGTCCGAAGCTGGAAGATGGAACCACTGTCTGTATAAATACTGTGATCAATTTCCAGACCATTCTTATTCAGTAACTTTCTGCTGTGCTAAAAACATAACATGCTGAAAAACTCAGCACGTCAGACAGCATGTCAAAAGAGAAACAATTATTGTTTTAGGTTAAAGAGTTTATCAGATTGAGCAAGAAATAAAGCAATTTAGTCAAAGCAATGAAGAAGCAGAGGGTGGAGCAGGTGGTACCAAAAGAAAGCCTGTAAATCAAATGAGGTAACCATAAAATGGGCAGTTAAGCTCCTTTGTCTGTGAAATGTGTTGCTGATAAGCAAGTTCGGTATCTCAATAAACGCAAGGAATCATGGGATTTATCAGTTGAGCTTATCGGACTTGATATTACAATCCCTACTATAATTGGCACCTTCTCAATATCTTGAGTGGGGGTAGGGGTAAAGACTTCATTGGGGTCATCAGGTGGGCACCCTGATTACCCGAATGAAGTTTTAACCCCTACCCCGGTCATTCGGGATTAAAAAAAGTGAACGCAGCGCTGTGTAAACTGTGTATAAATCTATATTACTAAAAGTCTGTTTTTGGCGATCTGTGCTGCGAATTCCAAGAGAACGCCGCCACCTACGGCCGTCATTTTGGGCCACCTCGCTCAGAGCCCCCATCCGCCGCATGTGTGCCGAGGATGTTTCCAGTCGATGAAAAATGACAGAGATATTAATGATTTTACAAAATTCCCCATTCTCTCTGCTGGCGGCAGGGGGGATGGACTATAAAACCAGGTAGTGGTGTGCCTCAATTAGTCTGCAAGCTGGAGGAACGCAGAGAGTCACGTTTCTCTGAGCTGTGAATAATACTGAACACAACTGTGAGTAAGTACCCTTAATGTGGTTTGAAAATGAAAATATGGTTAAAGTACAAAAGCACTGCCTGCAAATAGTTGTTTGGGGGGTTTGGGTTGAAATAAAAAGGCACTCTCTCTCCCCCCCCCCCCCTCTCCCTCCCCCTCCCCCTCTCCTCTCCCCCCCTCTCCTCTCCTCCCCACTATCACAACTATCTAGCTATCTATCTATCCATCTACCCATCCATCTATCTCACCTCTCCCCTACTCCCCCCCCTCCCCTCTCCTCTCCTCTCCCCCCCTCTCCTCTCCCCCCCTTTTCTCCGCTCTTTTTCTCCCCCTCCTCCCCTCCATCCCCTCCCCCATCCGTCCCTCCCCTAAACCCCCCTCCCCTCCACACAACCCTATCCCCTTCCCTCCACCCCCGCTCCTCCTCCCTGCTCCCCACCTCTCCCCCTCCCCTCACCTCACCCCCCTCTCAGCACACCCCCCCCCTCGCCCCCCTCTCCTCCTCTCCCCCCCTCCCCCCCTCTCTCCTCTCCCCCCCTCTCCTCTCTCCCCCCTCTCTCCTCTCCCCCCCTCTCTCCTCTCCCCCCTCTCCTCTCCCCCCCCCTCTCTCCTCTCCTCTCCCCCCCCCCTCTCCTCTCCACTCCCCCCTCTTTCTCTCAGCTCTTTTTCTCCCCCCCCTCCCCCACCGTCCCTCCCCTAAACCCCCCTCCCCTCCATCCCCCCCATCTCCTCCATGCTCCCCCACCTCTCCCCCTCCCCTCACCTCACCCCCCCTCTCAGCACACCCCCTCACTCCCCCTCTCCTCTCTCCCCCCTCTCCTCTCCTCTCCTCTCCCCACACAGTCTCTCTCTCTCTCTCTCTCTCTCTCTCTCTCTCTCTCTCTCTCTCTTCTCCCCTCTTTTTCTCCCACTCCTCCCCGCCATCCCCTCCCCCACCGTCCCTCCCCTAAACCGCCCTCCCCTCCACACACCCCTACCCCCTTCCCTCCACCCTCCCTGCTCCCCACCTCTCCCCCTCCCCTCACCTCTCCCCCTCCCCTCACCTCTCCCCCCCTCCCCTCACCTCTCCTCCCTCTCTCCCCCTCACTCACACCCTCTCTCTCCCTCTTTCTCCCACTCCCTCTCTCCCACTATCTCTCTTTCTCCCTCTCTCTCTCCCCCTCTCTCACCCACCCTCCCTCTCTCTCCTCGCCACCCCCTCTCCCTCTTGCCCCTCCCTCTCTCTGTGTCTCTGCCCCTTCTCTCTCTGCCCTCACTCTCTACCTCCCCCCCCCCCCTCCCCCCCTCTCTAGATGTGACTGCAAGTTGGGGGCTATGCGTCAGTAGATAGGGTGGTTATGGGGTAAAAGGAGGAAATTAATAATATTAATATAATATCAAGGGACGTAATTAGCGTGAGTGCGGGGGGGGGGGGGGATAGTTAGTGTGAGTGACGCTGCATGCCGCCTCCCCCCCCACAACCGCACGTTGGGGGAACAGACCCAGTGGGTCTGCACTTGGTCTAGTTATTAACTGTTTACCAAGGAATTAATCTAGAATTCTGTCAACTCACTAGCTTCCTTTCATGTTCTGCTGTTCACACACTACTTATATAGTCCCAGTTCTAGCTCAGTTCATTAATCTGCAATGATGAGATATTCAAAAAGTTAAAGAATTTATTATTTTCATTTAATCCTTAATGTGTTTGCTACTGGAATAAGGAAATATTACTTGTGTTTGAAACATTTTATCTTTATTCATAATTTATGTGTAAAAATATTTAATCTGAGGCAGGCAGCGACTGTATCAGTATGATGTGGGCTGATGCTTTACCTACAGGCGGTGTGAATGTATCGTTAAGGCAAAGATTCATGTCCGAGGAAATCTGTGAAGGAGCCGCCAATCCGATATAAGACATTTAACTGCAAAATGCCTGCCGTTAAGTATTGGATAGATTGAGTGGAGGGTCTGTGCTGTTCCAAGTGTGCGGTGGTTGCGGTGCATTTCCCCCAGCCATCTCCCCCAGTGCACGTTGACCAACACAGTTTGCCGGCCCTTGATAGCAGAGGCTCTTTGTGCAGCTGTTACCCGATGCCCAAAGACCTCGTGGAGGTTCTGCGTTAGGATCGGGCACACAGCGAGCTGGCGAGAGGGCTGTCAGATCAGATCAGCCCAGGTTGCTGAGTGGCGGATTGTAATGGGTCATTATTAAACTGTTCTGTCTGTGCGGCATCGCCAGCTCTCTCTCTCCCAGATCCCCCACCCCAACTGTCGACAAAGCCTGACTGTGAAAATGGTCCCATTCATATTACGGGTTGACTCCGCGTTTGCCCACTCGCTGATGCTATGGGGCCCACCTCTGCTTTTGTTCCTTATCAACCTCAGAAGTATTGTACATCACCTAATAAAAATGTACTCCAGCAGTTTGCCCAAGATTCCTTCACAGCAACTTGCAAATTTACAACCTCCCAAACAAACAGGGCAGGAGCAGCAGAGTGCATATTGTAGCGGCACCTGCTGGTGAGCGCCAATATCAAACCCGGCGGTCGGAAACGTCGGGCACGTGACCCGGGAGGGGTCGGGGTTTTCGCGCGGTTTTGCTTTTCCCGTGGCAGTTGTTCGACGACCACCGTTGTGGCCAGTCGCGTGTGTTGGGCTTATAGTGTCAGAGAACGAGTTTTGTAATAAACATTGTTCAAAGAATTTGATCGTTGTCTCTTCACCGCTAAAATATGACTATTAAATACTCGTAACTCTTGTTATTGACTTTAAATCCTGGAGCTCTTTTACCCAAACTACAGTGCAAGAAATGTTATTGTATTCTCCCATATACTCAATAATCAACTCACACACTTAGGAAAAATGGTTTGGCAAGCCAATAATACAATACAGAATCCACTTTGGAGCAAAATAGATTGCTGCCTTGCCCTCAGAATGATTTAGACATTTGTTGTTTCATTGTGCAAATTTGCGCAAATTTCACAATGTTACAAACATTTAATCTATTTTCAGACCTGTTGAATGTCAGGTACACAACAATTGCTTCAATCCACTCCCAAGAGATAACACCACCAGAACATGGTAATTTTCATCTTGTCAAGTGAGAATTAAATTAATTTCAGAGGTGCAGGAAGCTGTTTGCTTGTTTTACCATTCACAAATCTCTCAATATGCTTGCAAAGAACAGCAGCTGTTCAAAAAGAAGGCACGCAATTTATTTCTCAAGGACATTTTGGGATGCTCAATAAAAACTAGACCAATGTTTCAGATATCATGAAAAGTGAATAAATTAAAAAATATGCAGATTGCCATGTGGTTTACGAAGGAAATCAATGCCTACAGATTTTTAACAAATTAATCGGTTTGCACAGCTGTGCATACTTCCCAATATTCCCCTTATTTGACAATTTATCACTTTTGCATCTGGAAGATGAAATATGCTAGCAGCATGTTTCTCTCCACACCACACGTTATTGTGACTTTGAAAATATAGCACTATTCCAACATCAGTACTGGTCTACCAGCTGCATCACTGCATCTCCTCCTATGTTTAAAGGAGTTTTTAAGCTTGTTTTGCCATTAGTTTATTACTGCCACGTGCACTGTGATACATTGAAAAAACAGTTTTGCTTGCTATCCAGACAAATACCATCCGTACATGTCTACAATCATACCATACACATGTACAACAGGTAGTGTAAAGAGAAAAATAAACTGAATGCTGAATATATTGTACAGCTACAGAGAAAGTGCAGATAAAATAAGTTTGAGGGCCACAACTCGGTGCTTCAGGAGATTGGGGCAACATCCTTACCTTCAGAGAAACAAATCCCCTATACATTATAGGGCCAATTTTGCAGAGGCCAAATAACCTACAAACCCACATGTCTTTGGGATGAGGGAGGAAACTGGACCACCCATAGGAAACGCATGCCATCACAGGGAGAACATGCAAACTTCATACATGCAGTACCTAGGTGTCTGGCACTGTGGCCACAACTATACCAGCTGTACTACTGTGCCATCCCCTAAATTAATAAGATTCAGCTGCATTACCTCAAGGGCCTGTCCCACCTAGGCGAGTGTCAAGCTCGAGGCACTCGCCTGAAAAAACGGGAAATGGAACGGCGAGTGTCAAAAAGTGGAACACAGACACACACAAACACATCGCAAATGTGGGGGCCAGGGAAAGCGGGGGAACACTGTCTGAAATTCGCACGGTGCAAGGCCAAGGTGATACAGACACACTCCGCGATGAACAGGAAGGTTAAGATGGCTAGCACAGTGTATGGTAAGTCCTTTAAAAGAGTGGGGAGGGGAGGGGAGAAGGGGGGGGGGGGGGGGGGGGGGGGGAAGGGGGTGAAGGAGTGGAGACACTTTTAAGAAGCCAGACAACTTTAATGCCAGTGATACGCAGCTGTGAAGTTTGGCGGGCATTTAACTTTACTGATCAGTTTTCCTTGGTTCTGAAAACCCGACTGCCTACAACTACATGGCGACCCCACTACCACTGTACCTATGACCACAGGATTATCGATTTTCTCCATGGCGACCAGTTTTTGGTTGCAGAAAAATTTTGAAAAATTTGCGGCGACCAGTTCCCAGAATGCGGGAACTCCTCGCAACCATGAAGGAGACTCACCAGAGACCACCCGCAAACATGTGGTGATCATCAGACGAGCGCAGAGTCTCCTGCACTCGCCTAAAAAGTCGCCTAAGCGGGACAGGCCCTTCAGTCTTCTGATTGTTTTCTTTAACGGTCGGTCATAAGGTATGATAGAAGCTGTTGTTAGCAATGTTTAAGAGGCATTTAGTCAGGGAAAATAGGGATATGGAACAGGCAGACACAAAATGCTGGAGTAACTCAGTGGGACAGGCAGCATCTGTGGAGAGAAAGAATGGGTGACGTTTCGGGTTGAGACCCTTCGTCAGACTGATGTCAGGGGAGTGGGCGGGACAGATAAAATGTAGTCGGAGACATAGAAACATAGAAAATAGGTGCAGGAGGAGGCCATTCGGCCCTTCGAGCCAGCACCGCCATTCATTATGATCATGGCTGATCGTCCCCTATCAATAACCCGTGCCTGCCTTCTCCCCATGTCCCTTGACTCCACTAGCCCCTAGAGCTCTATCTAACTCTCTCTTAAATCCATCCAGTGACTTGGCCTCCACTGCCCTCTGTGGCAGGGAATTCCATAAAATCACAACTCTCGGGGTGAAGAAGTTTTTTCTCACCTCAGTCTTAAATTACCTCCCCTTTATTTTAAGATTGTGGCCCCTGGTTCTGGACTCGCCCAACATTGGGAACATTTTTCCTGCATCTAGCTTGTCCAGTCCTTTTATAACGTTATATGTTTCTATAAGATCCTCCCTCATCCTTCTAAACTCCAGTGAATACAAGCCTAGTCTTGTCAATCTTTCCTCATATGACAGTCCCGCCATCCCAGGGATCAATCTCGTGAAGCTACGCTGCACTGCCTCAATCACAAGGATGTCCTTCCGCAAATTAGGAGACCAAAACTGTACACAATACTCCAGATGTGGTCTCATCTGAGCCCTATACAACTGCAGAAGAACCTGTTTACTCCTATACTGAAATCCTCTTGTTATGAAGGCCAACATTCCATTAGCTTTCTTCACTGCCTGCTGTACCTGTAAGCCAACTTTCAGTGACCGGTGTACAAGGACACCCAGGTCTCGCTGCACCTCCCCCTTACCTAACCTAACCCCATTTAGATAATAATCTGCCCCCTTGTTTTTGCCGCCAAAGTGAATAACCTCACGTTTATCTATATTATGCTGCATCTGCCACGCATCTGCCCACTCACTCAACCTGTCCAGGTCACCCTGCAACCTCCTAATATCCTCTTCACAGTTCACACTGCCACTCATCTTTGTGTCATCCGCAAACTAGTGTTGCTCCTAATTCCCTCTTCCAAATCATTAATATATATGGTAAACAGTTGCGGCCCCAACACCGAGCCTTGCGGCACTCCACTTGCCACTGCCTGCCACTCTGAAAAGGACCCGTTCACTCCTACTCTTTGCTTCCGGACTGCCAACCAATTTTCTATCCATGTAAACACCCTACCCCCAATACCATGTGCTCTAATGTTAGTCACCAGTCTCCCATGTGGGACCTTAACAAAGGCTTTCTGAAAGTCTAGATACACCATATCCACTGGAATCCCTTCATCCATTTTACTTGTCACATTCTCAAAAAGTTCCAGATTAGTCAAGCATGATTTCCCTTTCATAAATTCATGCTGACTTGGACTAATCCTTTTACTGCTATCCAAATGCCCCATTATTACCTCTTTAATAATTGACTCCAGCATCATTCCCACCACCGAAGTCAGGCTAACTGGTCTGTAATTCCCCGTTTTGTCTCTCGCTCCTTTCTTGAAAAGTGGGATAACATTAGCTATCCTCCAATCCACAGGAACTGATTATGAATCTATTGAACACTGGAAAATGATCACCAATGCTTCTACTATTTCTAGAGCCACCTCCGTGAGGACCCTGGGATGCAGTCCATCAGGCCCCGGGGATTTATCATCCTTCAGTTCCATTAGCTTACCCAATACTATTTCTCGCCTAATTAAAATTTTGTTTAGTTCCTCGACCCCCTTAGATCCTCTGTCCTCCAGTACTTCTGGGAGATTGTTTGATCCGAAGTACCTGTTCAACTTGTCTGTCATTTCTTTGTTCCCAATAATAATTTTACCCGTGTTTGCCTTCAAGGGACCCACATTTGACTTTGCTACTCTATTTCCCTTAACATACCTAAAGAAGCTTTTACTGTCCTTCTTTATATTCCTGGCCAGCTTCCCTTCATACTTCATCTTTTCAGCCCGTATTGCCCGTTTTGTTTCCTTCTGCTGCCCAATGAAAGTTTCCCAATCCTCTGGCTTCCGGCTACTCTTTGCTGTGTTATACATCGTTTCTTTTAGTTTTATTCTATCCCTAACGTCTCTTGTCAGCCACGGTTGCCTCCTACTCCCCTTAGAATCTTTCTTCCTTTTTGGAATGAAATGATCCTGCGTCTTCCGGATTATGCCCATAAATTCCTGCCATTGCTGTTCCATCATCATTCCTGCTAGGATCCCTTTCCAGTCTACCTTGGCCAGCTTCTCTCTCATGCCTCCATAGTCCCCTTTGTTCAACTGCATCACTGCGGAATGGTACCATTCGGCACCGCCGTTTCGGCGACGCCTTTTCGGGGTGTTAGGGTTAGGGTTTTGGGGTGTTAAGAGTTAGGGTTTTGGGGTGTTAGGGTTAGGGTCAGGGTTAGGGTTAGGGTTCTGATGAGCACAGATATTATAAACGGAGGTGCCGAATCACTGCCACTTCCAATTTAACCTTCTCCTTCTCAAATTGCAGATTAAAACTAATCATATTATGATCACTACCTCCAAGCGGTTCCTTTACCTCGAGTTCTCTTTATCAAATCTGGTTCATTGGACAACATTAAATCCAGAATTGCCTTTTCTCTGGTCGGCTCCATTACAAGCTGCTCTAAGAATCCATCTCGGAGGAACTCTACAAACTCTCTTTCTTGGGGTCCTGAACCAACCTGATTTTCCCAGTCTACCTGCATATTGAAATCCCCCATCACCACAGTGGCATTACCTTTGTTACATGCCAATTTTAACTCCTGCTGCAACTTACACCCTACATCCGGGCTACTATTTGGGGGTCTGTAGATAACACCAATTAGTGGCTTCTTGCCTTTGCAACTCCTCAACTCAATCCACAGTGACTCTACCTCGTCAGTCCCTATGTCTTCCCTCGCAAGGGTCTGAATTCCATCCCTCACCAGAAGACCTCCTCTGCCCACCTGCCTGTCCTTTCCAAAGGACGTATAACCCTGAATATTAAGTTCCTAGACCCGATCCTCCTGCAGTCACATCTCGGTAATCCCCTCAATGTCATATCTACCAACCTCTATCTGAGCCTCAAGCTCATCTACTTTACTTCTTATACTTCACGCATCAAATACAGTACTTTTAATTCCTTACGCATCTCACCATTCACATCGATCCCTACTACACTTGGCCATACTCTCCTATCCCTTTGTGAGCTTTCTTTCCTGTTAATTCTGGGGGTCATTAACTATCCCTTTACTCTCTTTCCCTTTAACTCCATCCTTGACTATCCCATTTGACAACCCCCCCCCCCCCCCCCCCCCCTTATTTAGTTTTAAACCACCTGTGTCGCAGTGGCAAACCTGCCTGACAGAATGCCAGTCCCTTTTGTACAGTTCCCCCTTACACCAAAACAGATCCCGGTGGTCTAAGAATCTAAATCCCTGCTCCCTGCACCAGTTTCCCAGCCACACATTCAGGTCCTGTATCTCCCTGTTCCTGCTCTCGCCAGCATGAGGAAATGCTTTTCAGCACTTTTCCAAGCTTTCTAAAGTCACGCTTCAGACTATCCATCCCCTTCTTTCCGACATCGTTTGTGCCAACATGCACTACAACTTCCGGCTAGTGAATAGTGAGAGGCTTGGATAGAGTGGAAGTGGAAAGGATGTTTCTACTAGTGGGAGAGTCTAGGACCAGAGGTCATAGCCTCAGAATTAAAGAACGATCCTTTCAGAAGGGGATGAGGAGGAATGTCTTTAGTCAGAAGGTGAATCCTTCTTTGCTACAGAAGGCTGTGGATATTTTTCAGGCAGAGATAGATATATTCTTAATTAGTATGGGTGTCAGGGGTTGTGGGGAGAAGGCAGGGGGATGAGGTAAGGAGGGATAAATAGATAAGCCATGATTGAATAGCCTAATTCCGCTCCTATCACATGATCTTATGTCCCATCTAAGCGAGTCCTATTTGTCCATTTTTGGCCCATATACTTCGAAACCTTTCCTATCAATGTATCTGTCCAAGTGTCTTTTAAATGATGTTATAGTAACTGCCTCAACTACCTTCTGGCAGTTTGTGCCATATACCCACCACCCCGAGTGAAAATGTTGCCCTGCAGGTTCGTATTAAATCTGACCTCTCTCACCCTTACATGTGTTTTTGATTCCTCTAGCCTGTGCAAAATACTTTGAATATTCACCCGGAGGTAGACAAAAATGCTTGAGAAACTCAGCGGGTGAGGCAGCATTTACAGAGCAAAGGAATAGGCAATGTTTCGGGTCGAGACCCTTCTTCAGACTGATGTGGAGGTGAGGAGCAGGAAGAAGGAAGGAAGAGGCGGAGACAGTAGGCTGTGGGAGAGCTGGGAAGGGGAGGAGAGGAGGGAGAAAGGAAGGACTACCTGAAATTGGAGAAGTCAATGTTCATACCGCGAGGGTGTAAACCACAGATGCTAGAGTGGAGGGGGGGGGGATGGCTTGAGTGGGTGCAGGATTTTCTGGAGCTCCTTCCTAATGGCGATATTTTGTATGTTCAAAGTTAATAAGGAAGACTAGGCAGGAATATCAAAATGATCACCTGCAGCTGAGAAAACAAGAGGATTTGTGTGGTATTTGGCAAGATAATAGCAATATGAAGACTCCATGACCAAAGCAAAGATACTAGAGCGGAGATGGAAGCCAGTTACGGAAATGGCTCAAAAGATTATCCATCGTCAAGTGGACTTGCTTGCTTCGCTATAGCAGGAGTGGAAAACCCGGGGGGGGGCAGAGGAGACACGTCCCCTACATGTTTTGAGAGATGGGGGACACCCCCCCCCCCAAGTTTTTGTAATCCGGAATTTAAAACCCGGTGAAATCTCCGCTTTCTGCGAGACAGTGGGGGTGGGACTGATGATCCAGGGCGCCGATTGGATAAGAGAGGCATCGGTCAGCAGGCAATGGGGGCGGGACATGATTCAGCGCGATGATTGGAGGAGGGAGACGTGGCACAGACCTACGCATCATCCGCAAGCAGGATCGATCCCGGCCGGGTCTCCAGCACTGTCCTGTCGCTTTCCGAGTACCCCTCCCCGGATGGCCAGAGAGGTTGGCAGCAAAGATCCTCCGCTATAGGATCTTTGGTCGGGAATCAGACGGGCCAGCACAGAGAAACAGCGCTAAACACAGCTAACTCTGCCTGTCCCACCAGGTGAGCCTACAGCCTTCCTGGACTTGCGGGAAATATGGCCAGCGCGGAGAAGCAGCGCTGGTATCCCGTCAGTCCAGACTGTAGTTAAGCCGGTGAGACAGGCAGAGTTGAGCTGCATTTAGCGCTGGATTGAGCCTCCGAAGCCTCGTGTGTGTGTGTGAGTGTGCGCATGCATACGTAGCAGCCAACAAATTGTATCCCCCATCCCCTCCATGTTTCGATAGCGAGTTCCGCTCTTGCGCTATAGTATCTTTGGTGTAAACTACCCAAGCAACATATGAGGTGCCGCTCCTCCAATTTGCGGTGGGACTCACTCTGGCCATGGAGGATGCCCAGGCCAGAAAAGTCGGATTTGGAATGGGAGGAGAAGTTGAAGTGCTGAGCCACCGGGAGATCAGGTTGGTTAATGCAAACTGAGCGGAGGTGTTGGGTGAAGAGATCGCCAAGCCTGCGCCTGTTCTCGCCGATGTAGAGAAGTTGACACCTAGAACAGCGGATGCAATAGACAAGGTTGGAGGAGGTGCAGGTGAACCTCTGCCTCACCTGGAAAGACTGCTTGGCTCCTTGGATGGGTCCTTGGGGGGAGGTAAAGCAACAAGTGTAGCATTTCCTGCGGTTGCAAGGGAAAGTACCAGGGGAGGGGGTGTTTGGATGGGAAGGGACGAATTGACCAGGGAGTTATTCACCCTATCAATTCCCCCCACTATTTTATACATGTCTATAAGATCTCCTCTCAACCTCCTCTGCTCTAAGAAATAAAGTCTGAGCTTGCAGGTGTGGGGGGATGGAAATAATGAATGGTTTAGGGTTAGGTTTATTGCCAGATGCACCAAGGTAGTGAAAGCTTTGTTTTGCATGCTAGCCAATCAGATCAGATAATGCCCTATATATATACAATCAAGTTAACTCAAGTACAATAGGTAAAGCAAAGGGGTCGATACAGAATACAGAATATAGTTCTCAACATTGTAGTGCATTACTTCCATGGACAAAGTCCATTGACTAGATTGACTAGAGGTGAAAAGGACAGTACCCAGGCTTATGGGAGGGCCGATCAGAAGCCTGATAACAGAAGGGAGGAAATGGTTCCTGAGTCTGCTGGTGAGCACTTTCAAGCTTCTGTACCTTCTTTCTGCTAGTTGGGGACAGGGAAAAGAAGGAATGAGTGAGGTGGGCCAATTCTTTGATTTTGTTAGCTGTTTTCCCAAGCCAGCGTACGGTCTAGATGGAGTGGGCAATCTAGTCTGTGTGGCAGACTCAGCAATTTCTTGCAGTCTCAGACAGAGCTGTTCCCAAACCAAGCTGTCGTGTAACCGAACAGTATGCTTTGTATATGGTGTTTGTGGATGCCTGTGAGTCATTTGAAACTTGTTGAATGTCGTCAGTCCCGAGGAAGTAGAGGCGTTGGAATGCTTTTTCTGGCTGTCACATCAATGTAGTTTGCCCACAACAGATTGTTGGTGAGCAATTGTGGTTAGAACATACAACAGGACAGCACAAGAACAGGCCTTATGGCCCACAATGTTTGTGTCAAACAAATGCCAAGATCAACTCTTATCTGCCTGTATATCATTCATGTCCCTCCATATCCATGTGCCTATACAAAAGTCTCTGAAATGCCAGTATCGTATCTTCCTCAAACACTATCTCCGACAGCATGTTCCACAGGGCTGCCAACATTGGGTGAGAGTTGAGAGTGAGAAATTGCGAGGGAGCGTAGTGACCGGGGTGGGGGGGGGTTAGGGGTTTTTCGGGTTACGGGCCGGATTCGTCCCGTGTGCCGTAGGTTGCCGAACCCTGTCCTAGATGTTTGGCCTCATTGTGATCCCCCCCCATATTTTACAACCAATTCACCTGGTTAGTTCTATCTCCGGCTGCTTCATGTTGTCGGTGGCTGCACATCCAACCAAGAAAGAAGAGAAGAGAAGAGAAGAGATGCAATGTCACTCACAGCCGCCAACTGACGCTCTTCCACAGACCTCTCTGATGTGGCACAAAAGAGACAAACTGTGCAGGGACTGAAGACAGCGTGAGAATTCTGCCATCAGCATGAGAATTGGCTGAAATGCGTGACTGGATGTCTAAGGCCAGGATGTGACAACAGGCACACAGGGAGACACACACACAAAGGAAGACACACACAGACAGACACACACACGGGGAGACACACACACACACACAGGGAGACACACACACACACACACACACACACAGAGACACACACACACACACACAGGGAGACACACACACACACACACAAACACAGGGAGACATACAGACATGCACACACACATAGGGAGACACACACACACAGGGAGACACACACAAGGAGACACGCACAGGGAGGCACACAAACACACGCAAGGAGACACACACAGGGAGACAAACACACAGGGAGACAAACACACAAGCACACACACCTTTCCTTCCCCCTCCCTCCCTCCATCCTCCTCTTCCTCCCTCCTGCCCCCATCCCACCTCTTTCTCCTCCTCCCACCCTCTTTCCTCACCCTCCTTCTTTCTTCCCTTTCTCCTTTCCTTCCTTCATCCCCTTTCTACATTCCCTCCCCTTGTCTCTCTTTGCCTCCATCCCTCCCTTTTTTTCTTTCCCCCTATCTCTCTCTCTCTCTCTCTTTCCCCCCTCCCTCTCTCTCCCCGGACGTCTGGCGGGCACGGTGTAGTGTGGATTGGCGACGCTAGCGTTGCCGTGTGAGTTGAAGAGCAAGAGGGAGGGAAGGAGGGAGCGAGGCTGCAGCGCGCTGACACCCAGCGGCTGCACATCCAACCAAGAGAGAAGAGACGCGACGTCACTCACAGACGTCAACCGACGCGCTTCCCCAATGCAGATCGCTGTCATGGCGCAAAGAGACAAACTGTGCAGCAAAGATCGTGTAGCTCCGCTATAGGATCCTTGCTGTGCAGGGACTGAAGACAGCGTGAGAATTCTGTCTTCAGCGTGAGAATTTGCTGAAATGAGTGAGTTTCAAGCTCAAAGCGTGAGATTTGGCAGCCCTGCGTTCCAGCACTTGCCATTCTCTGTGTAGTAAAAACATGGCCTGCACATCCCCTTTATACTTTGCCCCTCTCAACTTAAAGCTACATTTTTTGCCTTTACCATCCTGGGAAAAGGTTCTGATCATCTATCCTATATGTGCCTCCCATAGACCCGTAGAACAGTACAGCACAGGAATGGCCCACAATGTTTGTGTCGAATGTGATGCCCAACTAAACTGAACTCATCTCCCTGGACATGATCCACATCTCTCAATTCCCTGCATATGCCAATTTAAAAGCCTCTTAAACACCACTGTTGTATCTGCTTCCACCACAACACCTTACTAGACGTTCCAGGCCCTCAGCACTATGTGTGTAAAATACTTTCCCTATGCATCTCCATTAAACTTTTCCCCCTCTCACCTTACAGCTATGCCCTCTAGTGTTAGATATTTCCATCCTGGGGAAAAAGGTTTCTACCCTATCTATGCCTCTCATAATTGTATATACTTCGATCAAGTCTTCTCTCAACCTCCAAATTACTAGAGTAAACAATCCAAGTCTATCCAACCTCGAGACCAAGCTCAAAATCGGCAAGACCTAGTGCAGGCTCGGCGATCATATCGCTGAACACCTCCGCTCAGACCGCCTAAAACTACATGATCCCCCGGTTGCTAAACACTTTAACTCCTCCTCCCATTCCCATGCTGACCTTTCTGTCCTGGGCCTCCTCCACTGTCAGAGTGAGGCCCAATGCAATTTGAAGGAACAACACCGCCTATTTTGTTTGGCAGCTTACAGCCCAGTGGTGTGAATATTGAATTATCTAACTTCAAGTAACTCTTGCTTTCCCTGACTCCATTCTCCCCCATCCTAGTCTGACTGTCCTCCTGATTAAATTTGAGTTTCGTCCCCTTTGATGTCTCGTTATCACACCTTACCCATTGATATCTCTGTGTCTCCCTCTCCCCTGACTCTGTTTGCAGAAGGGTCTTGTTCCAAAACATCACCCATTCCTTCTGTCCAGAGATGCTGCCTGTCCCACTGAGTTACTCCAGCATTTTGTGTCTTTCTTCAGTGTAAACTAGCATCTGCAGTTCCTTCCTACACAACTTCTCGCAGCCGCTGAAATACTCTAATCTAGGCATCATTGTGGTAAACATCCTCTGCACCCTCTCCAAAACCTCGGCATCTTTCCTGTAATGGGGCAATCAGAACTGCATGCAATACTCTAAATGTGACCTTATCAAAGTCCTATGGAGCTGCATCAGACTCTTGTAGTCAAGGCCCCTAGTAATTCAGGCAAGCATACCATAGGCCTTCTTTACCACTCAATACACCTGGGCAGCCACCTTTAGTGAACTATAAATTTAGACTCCAAGATCCCTCTGCATTTCAATGCTGCTAAGGGTCTTGCCATTAACTGTATAGTCTCCCCCAAAGTGCCCCTCCCAAAGTGCAACACCTCACACTTGTTTGAGGTTTTCCTTAACCCAAGATACAAGATACATTTAATTGTCATTTGGACCCCTTGAGGTCCAAACAAAATGCCATTTCTGCAGCCATACATTACAAACACATAGACCCAAGACACAACATAATTTACATAAACATCCATCACATTGCTGTGATGGAAGGCCAAATAAGCTTATCTCTCCACTGCACTCTCCCCCCCCCGATGTCAGAGTCAAAGTCAAAGCCCTCGACTGGCGATGGCGATTGTCCCGTGGCCATTAAAGCCACGCCGGGTGGTGCGAGGTCGCACACCGGGTTCTTGATGTTAGAGCCCCCGGCGTGCGCTCGCAGAGTCCCGCGGCCATTCTAAGCCGCGCGGGGCGGTGATGTAGGCCCCGCTCCAGGAGCTCTTCAACCCCGCAACTCGGGCGGGGGAAGTCGCCGTTGCGAGAGCCCTGAAAAGCGGTCTCCCTCCAGGGACCCGCGGGCTCCCGGTGCCACCGTCCACAGACCTGCCGTTGAAGCCTCCGACTCTCCGGTCGGGCCGCAGCAGCAGCAGCAGCAGCAGCGCTCCTCCGCCGCTCCACCCGCTCCGGACTCGGCCAGCCCCGCGACGGCGACGGTGAGTCGTCGGCACCAGAGTCCCCGGTCTCTTCCTGTTGGAGGCCGCTCCTCGTTGCAGCCCCAACAATAACGGAAACCCGACGAGAAAAGGTCGGGTCTCCCGTGCAGGGAGAGATTTAAAAAGTTTTTAATTCAATTTCAATTTTATTTTTAATATGTTTTATTATTTATTTATTATTTATTCTTATTATTTTTTTGTGATTTTTATATGATACTGCCTGTAAGGGAAATTCATTTTGTTGTCTCAAATTGAGACAATGACAATAAATTTGAATACAATACAATACAATACAATACATCTGCCTTGGCCCAACCTTCCCCAACATCTAGACCTGTCCCTATATAAAACAATCTTAACATTTATGGAGCTGTGATCTCCATCTCCAAATACTTTATCCACCGTAACACCAGTTACTCCAGCGCTTACTGCCCTTTTACCCTCCAGTAAGTCCTCTCTGAGTACTGCCGTGACATACCCTGATTAGCAAAGTAACTCCTCCACCTGTTTTACCCCCAACTCTATCTCATCTGAAACATTAAAATCTAGGCACCTCGCAAACTCATAATTCCGTAATGATCAAAATGACATAATTCCCAGAACATAATTCCCAGAACACTTCATCAGCGTTACTCACAATACTCCTTGCATCGAAGTAAACACACTTCAGCCCTTCATTAGCCGCATATTCATGAGCCTCTCCATGCCTGACCTTCCCTCGAGACCGACTGATCATAACCCACTTTCTCATCAGCTGTTCTCTTTGCTGACCTGCTGCTCTGGTACCCACTTCTCTGCCGTTCTAGTTTAAACCCTCCCCGAGCAGCACTAGCAAACCGCCCTGCAGGGATGTTGGTGCCTCCCCAGTTCAAGTGCAAACCTGTCCATTGTATTCAGATCACCTCTGCCCCAAAAGAGATCCCAATGGTCCAAGAAACTGAATCCATGTCCCTGGACCAACTCCTCAATCATGCATTCATCTCTCCTAACCTCATATTGCTACCCTCAGCAGCTTGTGACATTGGTAGTAATCCAGACATTAGCAACCTCGAGATCCTGCTTTTTAACCTTTTGCCTAACTGTATATTCACTCCGCAGGACCTCATCTCTTTATACTTATGTCAATTCTGCCATAATGCACAATGACTTCTGGCTGCTCACCCTCCCCGTTGAAAATGTTCTGCAGCCACTCTGAGACATTCCGCACCCTGGATCCAGGTAGGTAACAAGCCACCCTGCAGGAATCCTGGTAAACTACCTCTGCACTCCTTCTATTAATGAGGTGACTAGAGCAGCGCACAATACTCACAATGCAGCCTAACAAAGTCCTATAAAGCTGCATCATGACATCTGACTCTTATACTCAATGCCCCGACTTCTGAAAGCAAGAGTACAATATGCCTTCTTTACATTTATGACTGCATCAGTGCTACCTCCTGCACTCATGCAGAACTCACTGGCTTCATTAACTTTACAACTAACTTCCATCCTGCACTCAAATTCACTTGGACCATCTCCAACATTTCTCTACTGTTTCTAGATCTCATCGTCTCCATCACGGGAGCAGGACTATCGACTGACATCTATTATAACCCCACTGACTCCCACAGCTATTTAGACTACGCTTCTTCCCACTCTGCTTCCTAAACTCTATCCTGTACACCCAATTCATCCATCTACACTGCATCTGTGCCCAAAATGAGGTGTTCCACACCATGACATCTGAGGTCCTCATTCTTTAGGGAACGGGGGTACCTCTCTTTCATCATAGATGATACCCTCACTAGCGTCTTGATATCCTGCAGCTCCGCTCTTGTCCTCTCCTCCCCCCAGTCGCAACAGGGACAGAGTTCCCCCTAGTCCTCACCTTCCACCCCACCAGCTGTCGCATACAGCACAAAATCCTCTGGCATACTACCAGTCACATCTTCCCATCTCCACCCTTTTCCGCAGAGACCGTTGCCTCCGCAACCCTCTGGTCAACTCATCCCATCCCACCCAAACCATCCCCTCCCCTGGTACTTTCCCCCGCAACCACAGGTGATGCAACACCTGTCCCTATGCCTCCCCCCTCGTCTCCGTCCAAGGACCAAGCCTTTTCAGGTGAGGAGAGAGGCTCACTTGCACCTCCTCCAACCCCATCTACTGTATTCGCTGTTCCAGGTGTGGGCACGTATATATCAGCGAGACCAACAGCAGGCTCGCTGAACACCTCCGCTCAGTCCGCCTAAACATACCTGATCGCCTGGCTGCAAAACACTATCTCCCCCTCCCATTCCCACGCTGACCTTTCTGTCCTGGGCCTCCTCCATTGTCAGAGTGAGGCCCAACGCAAATTGGAGGAACATCACCTCATATTTCATTTGGGCAGCTTACACCCCAGCGGAATGAACATTGACTTCTCCAACTTCAAATAACTCTTGCTTTCCCTCTGGGCCCACATCTGTTTTTGCTTTACATTAATGTCATCCATGAAAAAGTCACAAGCACAACCAGAGTATTCGCTGATGATTGTTTGCTGTACCGTCCAATTAAATCAGCTGATGATAAAAATGTTCTCCAAACAGATCCCGATACCTTATGTATGTATCTTCCTCTCCCCTGATCAGTCTGAAGAAGGGTCTCGACCCGAAACGTCACCTATTCCTTTTCTCCAGAGATGCTGCTTGTCCCGCTGAGTTACTCCAGCATTTTGTGTCTATCTTCAGCTTAAACCAGCATCTGCAGTTCCTTCCTACACATGTCTTCCTTACTCACTATCTACTAGTGTTGCCATTTTTAGGGAGTTAAGGATCCCTTTGTACATCAATGCTGTTAAGAGTCATGCCATTAATTGTATATGTTTCCCTTACATTCAACCTCCAAAAGTGCAACGCCTCAGAATTGTTCATGTTAAACGGCATCTGCTATTTCTCTGCCCATTTTTGTAGCAGATCTCTCTCCTGCTGTACATTTTGACAGCCTTTCACACAGTCTGCAACCTCAGCAATCTTGGTGTCATCTGCAAGCTTATGGCGTGATAAGCAATGAAAAAGGCTGTGGGACTGGCTCTAAACTGGAGAATGATATGGACGTTTGGGCAACTGCGGCAGGACATCCTCCATCACTTCCAGGACTGCACCAGCACTTCCTCTGAGGCGAAACCAGGGGGGCAGCTGAAGGGACAGAGAGGCAGCACTCCTGGGATGAGCTCAATATGTTCTATGCATGCTTCAATAGAGAGAACACTGGTGTGGCTTATTGAGCCCTCATAGCCCCAAATGGTATTGTAATCTCAGTCATCGAGGCCAACGGCAGAAGATCCTTCAGGAGGGTGAATCCTCGGAAAGAGTATGGACCTGATGGTTTACCTGACCGTGTTCTTAAAATCTGCACAGACCAACTGGCTAGAGTTTCTGCGAACATCTTCAACATCTCATTACTGATGTTTGAGGTTCCACCTGCTTTAAAAGTGCATCAATAATATCAGTACCCAAGAAGACAATGGTGATGTGCCTCAATTACTACCAACTGGTGGCACATCTGTGGTGAAGAAGTGCTTTGAGAGGTTGGTTATGGCACAAAGCAACTCCAACCTCAACAAAAACCTGGACCTAATACAATTTGCCTACCGTCAACGGAAGATAGAATGCCATCAGCAGGACAAGCAGCATCTCCGCAGAGAAGGAATGGGTGACGTTTTGGGTTGATACCTTTCTTCAGACGGAGGATGCGGTCTCAGTGGCTCTCTACTCTGCACTGGATCACTTGGATAATAAAAACACATATGCCAGGTTGCTGCTCTGTATTCAACACAGGGCTCGAAATTAGCGGTTGCCCGGGTGCCACTGACTACCCAAAGTGCCGCCGGGCAACGTAAACACCGAGTCATTTTGCCCGGCTTGGCACGCAGATGCTGGTTGATACCGAAGATAGACACAAAAAACTGGAGTAACTCAGCGGGTCAGGCAGCATCTCTGGAGAAAAGGAACGTGACAGGGAATCATTTAATATCGTTTTGTGTCGGCGGCGGATGTAAAACGTGGGAAAGATACTAAGTGTGGCGTGACGGGCCCCACACAGCGGCAGCAGCAGCAGCGGCGACAGCGGCATCTCCTCCTCCTCCCGTCCACCCGCCCGCCATGTTAGCAGCCGCTGCTGACACTCCACCAACGGCGCTTTCAAAACAAACCCTCCCCCACGCCGAGACCAGGAGGAGGGAGGGAGGGAGGGAGGGAGGAAGGGGGTGGCCCCGTTCCGCCGTCTGAAGCGTCTGCACCGCTTGGCCCCGCACCTTCCTGTTGGTTGGCGGAGGAGGGAAGGCGGTGGCGAGGAGATCCCAACTGCCTCCCCCTTTGGCGGCGGCACTTGGCGATGGACAGGCAGGGGCGGAAATCCCGGGGGTGGGGGTCAGGGGGGACATGTTTTGAGAGGTCCCCACCCGAGAGCCCCCCCCCCCCATGCCCGGGGGTGGCCAGAGACGTTGGGAGTCAGACGTGAGCGGTGCCCCCAGGCCCACAGCCAGCGCAGCGAAGCAGCGCTAAACCCAGCTCAACTCTGCCTGTCCCGCCAGGTTATCCCTGCCTGGATTTACGGGAAATATGTCATCAGTCCAGGTGTGTGTGAGTGTGCGCATGCACGCATGGCCGCCAAGATATTGTGTCCCCCCTGTCCCCTCCATATTTTGATAGCGATTTCCGTGCCCGCAGCGATGATGCCGGTGTTGTGCGAGGAGCGCTGACCTTCCTTCCCACCTCCTCTGCCCCTTCCTCTCTCTCTCTCTCTCTCTCTCTCTTGTACGCCCCCCTCCACCCCCCTTATCCTGAGACCCCTCCTCTCCATCCCGCACTGATCTCCATTCCTGCCTCTATTCAGTCCTCACTGACATCCCATGTGCTCCCCTCCTCATCTACTACCTTCCCCCATCTATTCATCCTGCACTTATCTCCCTATCTACCTCGCATTGATTCTCCTGCCACTCCGCATTGATCCTCCAATTGATCACGTACTGAACCCCCTTCCCATCCATCCTGCACTGCTCCACCCCTTCATCCTGCACTGCTCCCCCCATCCATCCAGCACAGATCTCCCCTATTCAACCCCACTTTCATCCCCCGCACTCTCCCCCTCACAATTTTACATACCCCAAACACACACACTAATTCCCCTGCCTCAATCCATCCAATCCGCCCCGATTGACTTCTCAACCCCCCCCCCCCCCCCCCCCCCCCCCCCCCCCCCCCCCAACCCCCCCCCCCCCCCCCCCCCCCCCCCCCCCCCCCCCCCCCCCCCACCCACGGCCATCTAACCTTCCCGCACTGATGCACACACACCCCCTCCCGGCCTAGTTGTGCTGGAAATGTCTTCAGAGCGAACATAGAAACATAGAACATAGAACATTGACTATGTTTGATAACGGAATGCAATCAACTGTGTTTTAATTCCCAATGTTATTATTTGTTTTAATCCATAAAGATGGATTAATTAAATTGTGAACACATGAAACATTAAAACCGCAGTGTTCGATTGTCATTGCTACCGTTGACACGTTATTACAGAATTCATTTTAACGGCAAATCAATGCTCTTAGTATGGAGTATCAGTACTGTAGTTATTTAATGAGCACCATTCACAACTATACGTTGGATTTATCCAGGTTTTACTTCTACAGTCAGTCATATATATCACAAATGTGGTCAGGAGATATTTCAGTTGAAATGTTAACGTTAATTCTGAAGTGGGAATGATGGAAAAAGCGGTTATCAACAATTTTTTTTTAATTTGTTGCTTACAAACTGGGTATCTTCATTGCTGTTCCCAACACGTATATCTAATCTGAATGTCCGGTAATGTGGCGTCTTGACACCTTTAAATATATTACCAAAAGAACATTTGCTGCATTTATGTCCTTTGGCCATCTCTTGTTAGTTAGTGTAATGCTTAACCTGTCAGATGGGTATAGTCAGTTTTAACAGCTATCATCATAAAATGCCTTTAGAAAATTCCTTGCAACCCGTATATATTGTTGTGGATAAATTATGTGGGAAGCGAGAGTGTTTCTGTACCAATAGCAATAACGACCCATGCTATGGCCATGTCATGATAATTTTCGGTCCTTCACAGAAAACATGCTTGCATCAATCTGTAGTGTGCATGGTTAAGCATATATGTAATCAAGGTCCAGGATTTATTTACACAAGTTGATCATACGCTGAATAATCCAACCATATTTTTGTTTGGAAGTGGAAAGAAATAATAAAAATTGCATTAATAGCAATGTGTAAAAAGAGTTGAGATACTGTATTATAATTTTGCTGCATGTCATTGTGGGATATATCATGTCTTGATTGGTGAATATGTTTAGTTTGTGATTTTATTTGAAGCAGAAATAATATGTGAATTCTTCACATTGAGCATAATTCCGACTGGTAACTACGCACTTCGTCCGAGCACATTATCGCATGCGTCATGCAAGCCATCTTAAATGACCACCTAAACTGTCATTTGGCAACCTAAAAAGCTGCCGAGGTTGCCCAGCTGGCAACAGGGAGAAAAAGTTAAGCGAGAGCCCTGCAACACCATCATCCCTTCCAAACTGGTTACCAAGCTCAGGGGGCTGGGGCTCTGTGCATCCCTCTGGAACTGGAGCCTTCAACTTCCTCATCAACAGAATATAATCAGTATAAATTGACAGCAACACCTCATCCTTGATAACCTCAAGGCTGTGTGCTCAGCCCCCTGCTCTCCTCACTCTTTACCCATGACTCTCTAGCCAGACACAATTCATCTTTAAATTCAGCGACAACACCACCGTTATTGGAGGAACTAAGGATGATGATAAGCCAGAGTATAGGTGGGAGATTGATCGTCTGACTCAACAACCTTGCTCTTAACATCAGTAAAACCAAGGAAGTGATTATTGACTTTAGAAGAGAGAGGCCGAGGATCCACAAACCTGACTTCATCGACGGGTTGGTGACAGCGAGAAACAAAACTTCAAATTCCTCAGCGTTCATATCTCTGAAGATCTGTCTGGGACCCAGAATATTGATGCAATCATAAAGAACACCAATTAACGCATCTACTTCCTTAGAAGATTGAGGAGATTTGTTCAGCGTGCAAGAATGACAAGGCTTCCAGTGAGCTGCCACTTTATATCTCCATCCCACCTCTTAAACTGTTACAGTTAACCTGATGCATGTTTGAGAAACTCTCTCATCTGATGATTTAGAACCATAGAAAATAGGTGCAGAAGGAGGCCATTTGGTCCTTCGAGTCAGCACCGCCATTCATTGTGATCATGGCTGATCTTCCACAATCAGTAACCCGTGCCTGCCTTCTCCCCATATCCCTTGATTCCGCTAGCCCCTAGAGCTCCATCTAAATCTCTTTTAAATTCATCCAGTGAATTGGCCTCTGCTGCCTTCTGTGGCAGAGAATTCCACAAATTCACAACTCTCTGGGTGAAAAGGTTTTTTCTCATCTCAGTTTTAAATGGTTTCCCCTTTATTCTTAGACTGTGGCCCCAGGTTCTAGACTCTCCCAACATTGGGATTTTTTTTCCTGCATCTAGCTTGTCCAGGCCTTTTATAATTTTATATGTTTCTATAAGATCCAGATTTATTGCCTGACAGAACCTATAGCTGAATTCAACATTGTCAGGTAAGTAGTCTTTCCAGTTTGTGTGAGAACTGACTAGTACTGATGCAAAGTTATTGACATTAACTATTTTCTTTTCCACTCAGAGTACTTTGAGCATTCTTTGTTTTTATTTGAGATTTTAACTTCTCAGATGCGTATTTTACAGTTCCAATATTCTTATATTTTCATCTTTTCTCTCCCACATGTTTTAATTTGTCTTCTCTTTCCAGGCAGATCATCCAGTTCTTTATTTACACAAAGGGTGGCAAGTGCCTACAACGCACTGCTGTGGGTAGAGGTTGGGCCAGATACAATAGTAGCTTTTTGATAGGCAGATGGAAGAGCAGGGAATAGAGGGATATGAATTATGTGCAGGCTTGGTCTTGGGTTGGTCTTGGCACATGTTTGGCACAGACATTGTGAGTCGGAGCCTGTTCCTGTGCTACATGTTCTATGTTCTAATTTGTAAGATTTCAACATAATCACAGGTGCCATCCACCCCTACCCCCTCTAAGATTTGTGTTTAACTTTTAAATTGTGTTAGCTCTGATGAAATCAACCTGAAACGGACTGTCTCTCTCCATATATGCTGTCAGATCTGACAAATATTTACAACATTCTGTTATTCCACCTCTTACTGATTTAATTCTATTCCCAGCTTACTTCCCTTGCAAACAATGTCAGCTAATATAATATCTGGTTCTCCCTCTGAAGGGTCTTGACCCGAAACGTCACGCATTCCTTCTCTCCAGAGATGCTGCCTGTCCCGCTGAGTTACTCCAGCTTTTTATGTCCATCTCCCTCCTCCGATCCTTCAAATGGATCACATGCAACCCTTTAAAAAAGCATGTATCAATCTGACACCAGCTTCAACCTCCCTTGCCTATTCAAAGCCCATATTCTGCTGCGTCCAAGGACCTCCCTGCCTGCTGGGTTCCCGTCGCAAGTTTGTGGAAGACTGAGCCTTTGGGGGACAAACCCGAGACCACCAGTGTTATTGTGTGGTAAAGACTGAGCAGCTGGGAAGAGGCCCAAGACAGCCAGAGCCTCTTCTGAGGCTAAAACTGAATAGCTGTTTACAAGCCTGAGACTCCAGTGCCTCTTTCACTCCACAACGAAACACAGACTGAGCCGCCAGGATAATCCAGAGACCTCCGACCTCGCCTCTTCAAGCCCCAAAGTTGAGACGCTTGGATACGCCAGAGACTGCTGGCTTCTCGAGGCAAGTGTGAACTGCGGTGGTAAACTGCCTGTCACCCTCCTTCGAAATCAGGACTGAGCTGCAGAACAAGTCTGAGAAGGAAAGTCATCCACAAGAGCTGAAGACATCTACCACGGATTCCAAGGCAGCAGAGCGACAGAAAAAAGGATTAGAAATAAGAATCTGTTTCAAACATTAAATATATGGAATATAACCAATAGACAGATTAAATGCAACAGAGAATTTGCACGGGGAATTCAGAAGGTCAAGCCGCATCTGGCAGGATAATGAGCAGTCAATGGATCAGGACTTTTCATCTGAAATTGATGGGGTCAAAGAAAGAGCATTGAGGTTGCGGCCCTATAATGTGACCAATCTTTCCACCACCACGCACGCCACACTCCAAGAAGCGCAAGACAGACACCATTGTATGCAGATGCTGAGAAGTGTGTTCAGCTCTGGCTGAACAACTTCTAATCTTGTGTGTGGACTCGATAAGAAGAAGTTCTGAAATAGATTGAAATGCTGCCAGGACTTGAGGGCCTGACCTATAGGAAGAGTTTGGGCAGGCTATTGACATTATTCCTTGGAAGGCAGGAGCAAAGATACTAGTATCTTTGGGCAGGAGGATGAAGGGTGAACTTATAGAGGTGTATAAGATCATGAGGGGAGTAGATAGGGCAGATAAACTGAGTTTTTACCGAGGCTAGGGGAATCAAGAACAAGAGGACATAAGTTTAAGGTAAGGGGGAAAGATGTAATAGGAACCTGCAAGGCAACTTTGGTGGATATATGGAATGACAAACAGAGGAGTAAGTTGCAATGAAATAAAAATTCTTTAATGTCAAATTAAATCAAGTTCCTTTAACATTAATTGTGTTAATACTGTGATGCTTTTAGATCAGGTTACAGTATGGGCAATATTTTCTTCCATTTTTCCTTTCTTGGGGGAGAAGAGACCGGCTGTAGTAACTAATATCGAAATATTATTCAGGGTGCTTACAGTGTGATGGAATTGTGTGTACATCGCAAAGGAATCAAGGATGAAACCGACAACATTAATAATAAAAATGGGAATCAAAGTGGTAGAGTAACTCAGTGGGTCAGGCAGCATTGTTGGACAACATGAATAAGCGACGTTTCGGGATGGGACCCGCTGAGTTACTCCAGCAGTTTGCCTGCCTTCATCATTGTTATGTCTAATTATTGGGGCTCCCTACCCTAAAGCATTGATTGAGTATATTTATGTATACAAATATACAATTTGTGGATATTGTGTATACAAAATCATGAGAGGAATACATCCGATAGATGCACAGTCTTTTACCCAGAGTAGTGGAAACGAGGACCAGAGGACATAAGTTCAAGGCAAAGAGGAAAAGATTTAATAGGAATCCGTGGGGTGGGTGTATGGAACAAGCTGCCAGAGGAGGTAGTTGAGGCTGGGATTATCCCATCGTTTAAGAAACAGTTGGGCAGGTTTGGAGGTTTATGGACCCTCCAAACCAGTCAAGTTGGACGAGGGTAGCTGAGACATTGTTGGCCGGTGTGGGCGAGTTGGGCCAAAGGGCATGTTTCCACACTGTATCACTTGATGACTCTACGAGTACCTTGACCAGAAGGAATGTAGGAGATCAAGGAAAGCCAACCTTGCCAATGACATCCACAGAATAAATGAAAATTTAAATATAAATGAACAGGCTCGATATTTCTTAAATGGTGAAAGGTGGAGAGTAGTGGGTAAGATTGTTTCAAACTGTGTGGTTCTATTAGGGATATGATACGTGCAAGGAAGGAAAAAGGAATGAATATCACAAGTGGATTTTTGTAAAACATCAAGAGGAAATTTATAACATGGCATTGAGATTGAGACAAGTGAAAATTGTCAATTTATGTTGCTTAAAAAAAGATCAAATTGAATGCCCCAATTTTAGATAACTTCTACTAACCCCTTCTCTCTCATGCCCAACCTGGGCTCTCACCCATTTCTCCCCTCCACGGCCGCCCACTACTTTTTTCCTTCTGGCTTCACAATCCACAACTCGTCAAACCCATCACGCACCTTCCTTTCTTATCTCCAGCCTTTGTGCCAACCAGCTGCCTATCAATCCCCCTCGCCCATGTCAACCTATTACCTGCCAGGGCTTTGTCCTGCCTCTCCCCTTTTACAGGTTTCCTCTCCCCGACCTCCCCACAATCAGTTTGAAGAAGGGTCTCAACACGAAACGTCACCCATTCCTTCTCTCCAGAGATGCTGCCTGTCCCACTGAGTTACTCCAGCATTTTGTGTCTACTCTCAATCCGAAAAGTCATATATCGATGTTGTCCAGGGATGCTGCCTACTGAGTTACTCCAGCACTTTGTGTCATTTCAAATCTATTTGACGTTGTTTCATTTCAGAAAATGTTTCAAAGTATTGTTGGATTATTGAAAGTTTGAGGTGCTAAAACCCTTGTCTCCCTCTATACTACATTAGCTCAGACCCACAGGAATATTTAAACATTTTAATATTACTACATGGTGAATTGCTCATTAAATTTAATGGACACAAATTGATTGGAACCATGGGGTCATTTATCTAGTCTGGATCAATAGTCTGCATCTGTAAAGTAGGTCACTTAATTCTGTTTCTAAATTTGAACTGAGCTTCACAATAAAATCCAAATGTACTAACACTGTAGTACTTGAAATTTAAGTATACTGTACTTGAAATTCATGTGCAAATTATTTATCTAGCTTTTTACAATTAAAAAGTAATTTTTCACAGTGACGTTCGATAACAACCATTTCAGGGTAATTTCACATCTATGAAAAGATATGCCCAGTCTCTTCTTCTTACAAGTTACCCTTGAGATCTCAATGCTATTTGAGTGTCAGGGATACGATGCATAATATTATCCCCTATATACACCCAAGATATATTTATAGAATTCACAAATCTTAATCGTTTTGTTGACCTGCTCGGACACCTTTATGAACTTATATGTTGCCATCCTCTCCTCAGAAACCCCTTTAAAATTGTTTGATTCGGTAAATGTCATGTTTCCTCAATCTTTCTATCTCATGCATTTCTGCATGAAAATTGCAGTGCCATATTTTCCAATTTCATTTGTCATCTCAATTTTTTTTCTTAGAAATCATTCTCAAATTTCATAACAGGTGAATTTCAAATCTGTAACGTACTCCTAAGTCCAACTCCGAAATATATAGAAACATAGAAAATAGGTGCAGGAGGAGGCCATTCGGCCCTTCGAGCCAGCACCGCCATTCATTGTGATCATGGCTGATCGTCCCCTATCAATAACCCGTGCCTGTTCTCCCCATATCCCTTGACTCCACTAGCCCCTAGAGCTCTAACTCACTCTTAAATCCATCCAGTGATTTGGCCTCCACTGCCCTCTGTGGCAGGGAATGCCATAAATTCACAACTCTCTGGGTGAAAAAGTTTTATCTCACCTCAGTCTTAAATGATCTCCCCTTTATTCTAAGACTGTGGCCCCTGGTTCTGGACTAGCCGAACATTGGGAACATTTTTCCTGCATCTAGCTTGTCCAGTCCTTTTATAATTTTATATGTTTCTATAAGATCCACCCTCATCCTTCTAAACTCCAGTGAATACAAGCCTAGTCTTTTCAATGTTTCCTCATACGACAGTCCCGCCATCCCAGGGATCAATTTCGTGAACCTACGCTGCACTGCCTCAATCACAAGGATGTCCTTCCTCAAATTAGGAGACCAAAACTGTACACAATACTCCAGATGTGGTCTCGCCAGAGCCCTATACAACTGCAGAAGAACCTCTTTACTCCTATGCTGAAATCCTCTTTTTATGAGGGCCAACATTCCATTCGCTTTCTTCACTGCCTGCTGTACTTGTAAGCCAACTTTCAGTTACCGGTGTACAAGGACGCCCAGGTCTCGCTGCACCTCCCCGTTGCTTAACCTAATCCCATTGAGATAATAATCTGCCCCCTTGTTTTTGCCGCCAAAGTGGATAACCTCACATTTATCTATATTATACTGCATCTGCCACGCATTTGTCCACTCACTCAACCTGTCCAGGTCACATTGCAACCTCCTAACATCCTCTTCACAGTTCACACTGCCACCCAGCTTTGTGTCATCTGCAAACTTGCTCCTAATTCCCTCTATAATTCAAACATGCCAATAATCTCAATTAAGGGGGGGGGGGGGGGGGGGGGGGGGGGGAAGCAATTCACCTGTTTTAGCAGGTTTTCTATCTTTGCTGCTAACTACTTTTAACAAATTAGTTTCAATTTTACCAAGAACCCAAAATATGCTATGTTATCATATGTTGTTTAAACCCCATTTGGATAACCAATGAAAACCAAATGCAATGACACCTTGCCTGCACAGTTATAGGTGCAAAGACTTCACTGTAAACAGAATGGAAACATAGAACAGAGAATGTAGATTAGTATAGTACATGCCTTCAGCCCTCAATGTTTATACCAACCAAGACGTCAAGTTAAACTGTGTACTTGATTCATATCCCTCTATTCTCTGCACTTCCATGTGCCTGTCCAAATGTCTCTTAAACATTACTATCGTATCTGCCTCCACCACCACCCCTGGCAATGCGTTCCGGGGTGCCACCACTCTCTGTACACAAAACTTCACCCGCACAAATTAAATCAAGTTGTACAGTAGATCAGTTATATACTTTTCCAATATAATATCTCTTGCACTTTGAAATAACACATTATATAAATTACTGCTATATTATAATGTAAAACACACCAATTAAATGCAAACGCCCTGCTATTACAACAGCTCTCATGGGTTTCCAAAGCAAATATTTTAGAAAGACCAGTTTCAATATTTTATTTTAGGTCATAAGTGATAGGAACAGAATCAGGCCATTCGGCCCATCAAGTCTGCTCCGCATTAATTCTGAGGCTATGACCTCTGGTCCTAGATTCTCCCACGAGTGGAAACATCCACATCCACTCTATCCCCTGGTTTAGATGGGATTCACCCTGTATTTCGCAGGGAATAGCATTCAGTGCCCTCCATAATATTTGAGACAAAGACCCATCATTTATTTATTTACCTCTGTACACCATAATTTGAGATTTGTAATGGAAAGAATCACGTGTGGTTAACGTGCACATTCTTAGATTTTAATAAGGGGTATTTTTATACATTTTGGTTTCATCATGTAGAAATTACAGCACTGTTTATACAGTTACACAGTTCCCCTATTTCAGGGCACCATAATGTTTGGGACACAGCAATGTCATGTAAATGAAATTAGTCATGTTTAGTATTTTGTTGCATACCCTTTGCATGCAATGAAGTCTGCGATTCATGGTCATCACCAGTTGCTGGGTGCCTTCTCTGCCAGCCATCTTTAGCTAATGCTTGTTTTGGTGGCTAGTCCCCTTCAGTTTCCACTTCAGCATATAAAATGCATGCTCAATTAGGTTCAGATCAGGCGATTGACTTGGCCACTCAAGAATTTATCATTTTTTAGCTTTGAAATACTCCTTTGTTGCTTTAGCAGTATGTTTGGGATCATTGTCTTTTCTGTAGAATGAACTGCCGGCCAATGAGTTTTGAGGCATTTGATCGAACTTGAGCAGATAAGGTGTGTCTATACACTTCAGAATTCATTATGCTACTACCATCAGCAGTTATAACCATATAACCATATAACAAATACAGCACGGAAACAGGCCATCTCGGCCCTTCTAGTCCGTGCCAAACACTTATTTTCCCCAAGTCCCATCTACCTGCACTCAGACCATAACCCTCCATTCCTTTCCCATCCATATAACTATCCAATTTATTTTTAAATGATAAAATCGAACCTGCCTCCACCACCTTCACTGGAAGCTCATTCCACACAGCTACCACTCTCTGAGTAAAGAAGTTCCCCCTCATGTTTCCCCTAAACTTCTGTCCCTTAATTCTCAAGTCATGTCCTCTTGTTTGAATCTTCCCTACTCTCAGTGGGAAAAGCTTATCCACGTCAACTCTGTCTATCCCTCTCATCATTTTAAAGACCTCTATCAAGTCCCCCCTTAACCTTCTGCGCTCCAAAGAATAAAGACCTAACTTGTTCAACCTTTCTCTGCAACTTAGTTTCTCTGAAACCCAGGCAACATTCTAGTAAATCTCCTCTGTACTCTCTCTATTTTGTTGACATCCTTCCTATAATTGGGCGACCAAAAATTGTACACCATACTCCAGAATTGGCCTCACCAATGCCTTGTACAATTTTAACATTACATCCCAACTTCTATACTCAATGCTCTGATTTATAAAGGCCAGCACACCAAAAGCTTTCTTTACCACCCTATCTACATGAGATTCCACCTTGTTGTATCATCAATGAAGATAAGTGAGCCAGTACTTTCATTTTTTTTTTGAAAATATTTTTTATTGGAGATAGGTACATAATCTATTACATCATTACTGTCTTACCTTTTTAAATTGATAATATTGTCAGTTATTATTACATTGTCTCCAATACGTTTTGCCTTTTTCTTCATTTTTTTTAAAACTAGATAGAACTAAAGAGATAGATGAAGTAGAGGAAGAAAAGAAAGGAAAGAAAAACAAAAACAAAAAAAAAAAAAAAAAAAAAAAAAAAAGGGGGAAAGAGATAGTTAAAGAAGAATGGAAAAATTTATTAAAAATAAAAAACATCGTTCGAGATATGTTCGTACATTTCAGAGTGTAGCATTTCATCCAATCTTTAGCCCGAGTGCTAGTCAGGTTCCTGTGCTGAACTATTCTGACCCTTTAAGTAATCAATAAAAGGAGACCATGTTCCAACGAATAATTCCTGTTTGTCCAACAGGGAAAATCTGATTCTTTCCACGTTTAAGGTCTCCGTCATTTCTATAATCCACATTTTGATTGTGGGGGCCGTAGGGCCTTTCCAAAATTTTAGAATTAATTTTTTTCCTGTTATTAAACTATAATCAATAAAGTTTCTTTGTGTTATTCTAAATGTTTGATTTACTTCTAATATTCCGAGTATTATTAATTTTGGATTTGGTTCCAATTGTGTGTTGGTTACTTTGGATATTATACTAAAAATATTTACCCAGAATTTTTTAAATTTTTGTACAGTTTGCAAACATATGCGACAATGTAGCTTCTAAATGTTGACATTTATCACATATAGGTGAGATATGTTGAAAAATTTTATGTAATTTTGTTTTTGAATAATGTAACCTATGTATTACTTTAAATTGTATTAGAGAATGTCTGGCGTTTAGTGAACACTGATGTATGTGTTGTAAACTTTCTTCCCAAGTGTCTTTCGTTATTACTTGATTTAATTCTTTTTCCCATGTTTGTCTGTGTAAGTCCGTCGAAGGAATGTCACTGTCTAATAAGATATTATATATATAAGATATCAATTTTTCTGTATTAGGATGTTTGTTCCAACATTCATCAAGAATTTCTGAGTTTCTAATTCGAAAATTTTGAGAATTCGATTTTACATGCCGCTTTCAGATCTGGCGACGCTGAGAGATACAGCTCATCCAGGGCCAATCTGAAAAGGGGAATTAGGACTGCTAAACTAAATCATAAACGGCGGATTGAGGAGCATTTCCACAACAACTCTGACCCCAGGCGCATGTGGCAAGGAATCAAATCCCTTGCCGATTATCAGAAAGTTAACACCCCTCCCCCAGACAACGACACCCTGCCTGATGAGCTAAACCACTTCTATGCTCGCTTTGACCGAGACAACAAAACCCCAGCCATTAAAGTTGCTCCACCCCCGAATGAACAACCTCTCAGCCTCTCCACCTCTGCTGTACAAGATGCACTGAGCAAGGTGAATGAGCGCAAAGCTGCCAGCCCCGATGGCACCCCTGGCCGGGTACTTAGGGCATGTGCTGGACAACTATCCCCAGTCCTCGCCGACATTTTCAATCTCTCACTGGCCCAGGGTGTTGTCCCCACTTGCCTCAAGACATCAACCATCGTGCCAGTGCCCAAACAGTCAGCTACAGGGAGTCTCAACGATTTCCGCCCAGTGGCACTCACCCCTGTCATTGCAAAGTGCTTTGAGCGGCTGATCTTGGCTCACCTCAAAGCCTGCCTCCCCCCACACTGGACCCCCATCAGTTTGCCTACCGGACCAACAGGTCTACAGAGGACGCCATATCGGCGGCCCTACACTCTGCCCTGACCCACCTGGACTACAACAACTCCTACATCAGGCTGCTGTTCATTGATTTCAGCTCTGCCTTTAACACCGTCATCCCAGCCAGCTTGATCACCAAACTCAGTGGACTTGGCATCTCCACCTCCCTCTGCAACTGGACATTGGACTTCCTCACTAACAGACCACAGTCTGTTAGGGTCAATAACCTCACCTCCTCCACTATAACACTGAACACCGGAGTGCCCACAGGGCTGTGTGCTCAGCCCTCTCCTCTACTCCCTCTTCACCCACGACTGCATCCCAAAGTACGGATCCAACGCCATTATTAAGTTTGCTGACGATACCACGGTAGTAGGACTGATCAGCGACAACGATGAGTCAGCCTACAGGGATGAGATCCAGCACCTGACCACCTGGTGTGCCGACAATAACCTCATCCTCAACTCCAAAAAGACGAAGGAGATTATTGTCGACTTCAGGCAGACCAGAGGAGGCAGACATACCCCCATCCATATCAACGGGACTGAGGTGGAGCGCGTCTCCAGCTATAAATTCCTCGGAGTGCATATCTCGGAGGACTTGTCCTAGTCCCTCAACACCTCCAAGCTGATCAAAAAGGCACAGCAGCGCCTTTACTTCCTTAGGAGGCTCAAGAAAGCCCACCTGTCCCCCCAGATCCTGACCAACTTTTACCGCTGTACCATAGAGAGTATCCTGACCACCTGCTTCACGGTATGGTACAGCAGCTGCACTGCTGCGGACAGGAAAGCACTACAACGGGTGGTGAAAACCACGCAGCACATCATCGGTGCCCCGCTCCCTGCCATGGATGCCCTCCACCGAAAACGGTGTCTGAGACGGGCTGGGAAGATCATCAAAGACCCCTCACACCCCAACCATGGACTGTTTGCCCTCCTCCCATCAGGGAGGCGGTACAGGAGCCTCAGGTCACGTACCAGCAGGATGAGGAAAAGCTTCTATAACAACACAATCACACTGCTGAACTCGGAGTCCCGACGATAGACTTCTCTGGTCCCTCCGTCCCCCTTTGTTTAATCATTCTGTATTTCCTGATTATTCTGTATCTTCTCTCTTTCTATTTTTTTCTTGTTTTTTCTCTTTATGTACAACTACTACGGACTGACGCAAAACTGCATTTCGTTGTACTGATACTTGTATTTTGTGCGATGACATTAAAGTTGAATTGAATTGAACATAATCTCTAAGTTGAAGATATCTGAAATAATCATTTCCTCGAAGTCCATAAGTCTGTTGCAACTCCTGAAATGTCAGAAAGGTGCCTTCCTTGTAAAGTTGTCCCATATTTTTAATTCCATAATTCTCCCATTGTGCAAAACCCCCGTCTAACCATGAAGGCTTAAACAAAGGATTATTCACAATAGGAAGAAAAAGTGATAAGTTATCTAATTTTAATGTCTTTTTTAATTGTTTCCAAATTCTTATAGCACTAAATATTATAGGGTTTTCCCTATAAATTTTTTTGTTTAATTTAGACGTAGCAAATAATATCGAACCAATATCAAAAGGTAGACAATCTTCCTTTTCCATTTTTAACCAGTCTGGTTGCTGGTCTATTTCTTCCAACCAGAAATTCATATTTTTAATATTAACTGCCCAGAAATAAAACAAAAAGTTAGGTAAAACCAAGCCTCCATTACTTTTTGATTTACACAGGTGTCTTTTGTTTATCCTGTGATTCTTATAATCCCAGATAAAATCATTAACAATAGAGTCCAATTAAAAAAAAAAGTTTTTTGCCAGGTATATTGGAATCGTCTGAAAAAGATATAATATTTGCGGTAAAAAAATCATTTTTATGGCATTAATTTTGCCAACCATTGAAATAGGTAGTGTTTTCCAGTATTGGATATTCTTATGTAGTTTATTCAATAATGGGGGGAAATTTGCTTTAAATAATGATGTATATAATATCTTAGTTACATAAATACCTAGATATTTAAATTTTTCATTTACTACTTTAAATGGAAATTGTTGTATTATCTGTTTGTTATGTTCCCTTATTGGCATAATTTCACTTTTATTCCAATTTATTCTGTATCCTGAAAGTGCACCGAATTGGTTTATTAGCTTTAATAAGTTTGGGATACTGATTTCTGGTTTTGTAATGTAGATTAATACGTCATCTGCGTATAGAGAAATTTTATTCACTGTGTCCTTAGTATTATACCCGTGTATTTCCGGATGCCCCCTAATTCTTTCTGCCAGTGGCTCAATAGCAAGTGCAAATAATAATGGAGATAACGGGCATCCCTGTCTACAACCTCTAGATAGACTAAATTTAGATGACAACCTTTGGTTAGTAAGTATTCTAGCCGTGGGATTTGTATATAACAGTTTTATCCATGTACAAAATTTCTCCCCTAGCTGCATCTTTTCCATCACCGAAAATAAATAAGGCCATTCGACCTGATCAAATGCTTTTTCAGCGTCAAGTGAGATTATTGCTAGATCTTCATTAATAATTCTCTTGGAATATATAATATTAAATAATCTTCTTAGATTATAATATGAATACCGTTTCTGAATAAAGCCTGTTTGGTCAGGGTGTATTAATTTATTCATCACTATACTTAATCTACGCGCTAGTATTTTAGTTAATATTTTCTGGTCTGTATTCAGAAGTGCAATTGCTCTGTATGATCCCGGGTCTTCCGGATCTTTATCAGCTTTAGGAATAAGTGTTATTATAGATTCATTTAAAGTGTCTGGAAGTTTCTGTTGAGTATAAATATACTCATACAGTCTTTGTAAGCGTGGGCAAAGCAAATCATAAAATCTTTTGTAAAATTCGGAACCTAAACCATCTGGTCCTACTGCTTTACCATTTTTTAGAGAGCCAATAGACTCCTCAATATCCTTTATCGTAATCTCCCTTTCTAATAGATCTCTATCGTTTGAATCTAAACCTTTTAGATTACATTTTATTAAAAAATCTTCTATTCCTTCTGATTGTGCTACGGTTTTAGTTGAATAAAGGTTATGATAGTATTGGAGAAATCTATCATTTATATCCTTGGGCATTTTTAATAATTCTCCTGTCTCTGTTCTAATTTTATGAATTATTTTTTCCCCTTCCATTTTTCGTAACTGGCGTACTAATAATTTTTGTGGTTTGTCTCCAAATTCAAAATGTAATTGTTTGGTTTTTTGATAAAGTTTTATTACTTGTTCTGAATACATTTTATTTAATTTATATTTCAATACAGCAATTTTATTATGTTTTAACGTAGATGGTATTCTCGCATTTTCTATATCTAGTTGCTTGATTTCACTTTCCAGTGCTTGTTGTTTAATCCTGTTTTCTTTATTATAAAATGCTTGGGCAGAAATTAATGTACCTCGAACATACGCTTTGAACGTTTCCCACATAAGAGAAATAGGTGTGTCAGGGTTGTCATTTACCTCAAAAAATATTTGAATCTGTTTAATAATATATTCCTGGCATGATCGTTCGTTCAAAATTTGTGGGTTAAATCTCCAATATGCTTGTTTCTCGGACATTCCATTTAATTTAATCATGAATGTTACCGGTGCGTGATCTGAGATTATAATGTTATGGTATTTTGAATTATAAGTAAATGGGATAAACGTAGAGTCAACTAAAAAATAATCTATTCTTGAGTATGTTTTGTGTACTGGTGAGTAAAATGAATATTCCCGTCCGGTTGGGTTTTCTATTCTCCAGACATCCTTAATATTAGTGGTATTAATAAATGAATTTAAAAATACACTTGATTGAGATGTTGCTTTTTTTTGCCTTGATGATCTATCTAAGTATGAGTCTAATGTACAATTGAAGTCTCCTCCAATTATTAATTTATATTGTGTAAATTCAGGAATTTTATTAAATGTTTTGTTAAAAAAAAGTGGGGTTATCGAAATTAGGCCCATAAACATTAAGAAGGATCACTTTTTCTCCATTTAACTCTCCAACTAATATAATATATCTACCATCAATATCCACTATTGTTGAAGAGATCGTAAAAGGTATTCCTTTACGAATTACTATTGCAACTCCTCTGGACTTGTGGGAAAAAGAGGAATGATATGATTCAGCGATCCACTTAGCTTTAAGTCTATGTTGAGATTCCTTTTTAAGGTGTGTTTCTTGAAGAAATATTATATCTGTTTTGATTAAATTTAGGTGTGCCAAAACTTTACTTCTCTTAATTGGTTCATTGATTCCCTTGACATTCCAACTACAAAATGTTATTCCCTGACCCCTTCTTGTCATGTTAGCATCTTGCATATTGCTTCTAAGGTGGTCTATAACCGAGCAGAAGGTACAACACATAGAACCTGACCCTGCTCAGTACTTTCAGGCCTGGACATGTATGGCTGCTGAAAGTACTGAGCCAGTACTTTCAGCAGCCATACATGTCCAGGCCATAACACCCCCACCACCGTGTTTCACAGAAGAGGTGGTATGCTTTGGATCTTGGGGAGTTCCTTCTCTCCTCCATACTTTGCTCTTGCCATCACTGTTATAGGTAATCTTTGTCTCATCTGTCCACAAGACCGTTTTCCAGAACTGTAGTTACTCTTTTAAGTACTTCTTGGCAAACTATAACCTGGCCATCCTATTTTTGCAGCTAACCAGTGGTTTGCATCTTGCAGTGCAGCCTCTGTATTTCTGTTCATGAAATCTTCTGCGGACAGCAGTCATCGACAAATCCACACCCGATTCCTGAAGAGTGTTTCTGGTCTGTCAGACAGGTGTTTGGGAATTTTTTTTTATTATAGAGAGAATTCTTCTGTCATCAGCTACGGAGGACTTCCTTGGCCTGCCAAACCTTTTGCGATTAGTAAGCTCACCAGTGCTCTCTTTCTTCTTAATGATGTTCCAAACTGTTGATTTTGGTAAGCCTAAGGTTTGGTTGATGTCTCTAACAGTTTTATTCTTGTTTCTCAGTCTTAAAATGGCTTATTTGGCTTTCATTGGCACAACTTAAGTCCTCATGTTGATAAACAGCAATAAAAGTTTCCAAAGGTGATGGAAAAACTAGGTGCTGCGAGCTCTATTACACCTGCATGAAGGTGGCAATTAAACACACCTGAGCAATTACAAACATCTGTGAAGCCATGTGGCCCAAACATAATGGTGCCCTGAAATGGGGGGCCTCTGTATAAATACAGCTGTAATTTCGGGAGCCTCGATCGCCTAAACGAAGCAGTTTGGCTGCCTGACCATGGGAGAAGAAGCAAGAAAGAGATAAGACTTGTTTTTACCTTCCATCACAGTGAGGAGGTGCCTGGAGGAGAGCCACTGTGATGGATGTTTATGTTAAATTATGTAATTGTGTGTTTTGTTGCTTTTTTTATTGTTATGACTGCATGGTAATAACATTTCGTTCAAACTGAATGACAAGTAAAGAAATTCAATTCAATTTCAATTCGATTCTCAATTCAATTCAATTTCTAGATGGTGAAACCAAAGTGTATAAAAATACCCTTTAATAAAATCTGACAATGTGCACTTCAACCACATGTGATTTGTTCTATTACAAATCTCAAATTGTGGAATGCAGAGGCAAATAAATAAATATTATGGAGGGCACTGTATATTATGTGTTTGTTAGCTATAATCTTCCAAATATCTGTAGATATTGGGATGGTGCTCAAGGACTGAAGAACTGTTACGATCTTTTTCAAACAAGTGTCACAAGGATAAACTGAACTACAGAACAATCAGTTTCACTTTGCAGGTTGGGAGAAAGTCAAGAGCATTTACTTGTTTTATGTGCTGAGAAGGAAACCATGAATTTCTTATTTGCTGCAGCTTTACAAACTTACAGGCCTGTCCTTGAACCTAGAGATCACAGTTCCCAGGCTCCTGTGCCTTCTCCTTGATTGTTGAATTAAGTTGAGAGATCTTGACGTAAGGATATACAATTAAAGGCAAGTGGTTAACTAACTTGATAATGCGCGGGAGTTGCCCGGGACATGGAAACTGAAGCCGCGGAAGGTGACCCTGTCCGACTTAGGAAACCTGAACGGAAACCTCTGGAGACCTTGCGCCCACCCAAGGTTTCCATGAGTCGCCAGAGGTTTTGGTCACTCGCCTGGAAAGCCTCCACCGAAGCGTGAGCTGCATCTACTGACCAAAGATCCTGCAGGATCTTTGCTACCGACCGTACACACACACACACACACAAACACATCGCGAAGGTGGGAGCCAGGGACAACGGAGGAGCGTTGTCTGCGCGATGAAGAGGACGGTAAACGGTTGCCACAGAGCATGGTAAGTCCTTTAGAGAGCGCGGGAGGGAGAGAAGGGGGGAGAAGAAGGAGTGGAGATAGTTTTAAGAAGTTTAATAAAGTTAGCGGGCATTTTACCTTCCGGCGGATCTTCTAGATCCTGAAAACCAAAGATCCTTGCTGAATCTTTGCTGAAAACTCTAATGAGCCAATCAAAATGGTTGGTCTGGGAAGGAGATTGCCTATGACTGCCTGTAAGTAAATAGCGACCCCACTCCACTGGCTTCGACCAAACCGCAACCTATTTTTAGTCGAGGCCGCTTTTGAATTTGTTGAAATAATCGCAGAAACAAAGCCTCGAATACGCGGAAACCACTTTCAACCTTTAGGGAAAGTGACCAAAACCTCCAGGAACCTCACGGAAACCTTGGGTGAGGCGCAAGGTCACCGGAGGTTTCCGTTCAGGTTTCCTAAGAGGGACAGGGGCTTAAGGGACTGTGCATTCCTGGGTCGAGGTGTGGTGGAGTGGCCCACTGCATGGGGCTGCGGATGCAGCCTGGAACAGCAATGAAAGCAACCAACAACATGGTGTTGGCCAGACCGATCCTGCAACTCTGACCCTGCCACCACCAGGACAACAAGCCTATATGGCCAAGTTACAAGTGTACATTTTTAACCACTTCGAAGTTGAATCATACAAAATAGCACCAGAAAAGTGGTGACGCTTGTGTGCTGTTTCAATGTAATCTACTATTCTGGTAAAGACCGGTCCGGTTGCTCAGAAGGGTAAGGAAAAGAAGGGGAGGGCAATTGTAATAGGGGACTCTATAGTCAGGGGGTCGGATAGGCGATTCTGTGGACGCAGACAGGAGTCCCGGATGGTAGTTTGCCTCCCTGGTGCCAGGGTCAGGGATGTGTCTGAACGTGTCCAAGAAATCCTGAAATGGGAGGGAGAGGAGCCTGAGGTTGTGGTGCATATAGGTACCAACGACATAGGTAAAAAAAGAGAAGAGGTCCTGAAAGAAGAATTTAGGGAGTTAGGTAGAGAGTTAAGGAGAAGGACTGGAAAGGTAACAATCTCAGGATTACTGCCTGTGCCACGCGACAGTGAGAGTAGGAATGGAGTGAGGTGGAGGATAAATGCGTGGATGAGGGACTGGTGCAGTGGGTATGGATTCAAGTTTCTGGATCATTGGGACCTCTTTTGGGGAAGGTGCGACCTGTACAGAAAGGACGGGTTGCACTTGAACTCAAGGGGGACCAATATCCTGGCGGGGAGATTTGCAAAGACTACTGGGGAGACTTTAAACTAGTATGGTTGGGGGGAGGGGCTCAAATTGGGAAAGCTAGCAGTCAGTGTGTGAAGCAGGGGGCAGAGAATGGTAGCACTCTGACCCAAAATGTAGGGGAGAGAGAAGAAAAAGAAAATAATCAGAGAATAAGAGAGGGTGGGTTTCTTAAATGTGTATATTTTAATGCTAGGAGCATTGTAAGAAAAGTGGATGAACTTAGAGCCTGGATTGACACCTGGAAGTATGATGTTGTGGCGATCAGTGAAACGTGGTTGCAGGAGGGCTGTGATTGGAAACTAAATATTCCAGGATTTCGTTGCTTCAGGTGTGATAGAATTGGAGGGGCAAGAGGTGGAGGTGTTGCATTGCTAGTCAGGGAAGATATTACAGCAGTGCTTTGGCAGGATAGATTAGAGGGCTCGTCTAGGGAGGCTATTTGGGTGGAACTGAGAAATGGGAAAGGGGTAGCAACACTTATAGGGGTGTATTATAGACCGCCAAATGGGGAGCGAGAATTGGAAGAACAAATATGTAAGGAGATTGCAGATATTAGTAGTAAGCACAAGGTAGTGATTGTGGGAGATTTCAATTTTCCACACATAGACTGGGAAACACATTCTGTAAATGGGCTGGATGGTTTGGAGTTTGTAAAATGTGTGCAGGATAGTTTTTTGCAACAATACATAGAAGTACCTACTAGAGAAGGGGCGGTACTGGACCTCCTGTTAGGAAATGAGATGGGTCAGGTGGCAGAGGTATGCGTTGGGGAACAGTTCGGGTCCAGTGATCACAATACCATTAGTTTCAATATAATTATGGAGAGGGACAAAACTGGACCTAGGATTGAGATTTTTGATTGGAGAAAGGCTAACTTTGAGGAGATGCGAAAGGATTTAAAAGGAGTAAATTGAGACAGTTTGTTTTATGGGAAAGATGTGGAAGAGAAATGGAGTACATTTAAAGGTGAAATTTTAAGAGTACAGAATCTTTATGTCCCTGTTCGGTTGAAAGGAAATTGTAAAAATTGTAAAGAGCCATGGTTTTCAAGGGAAATTGGACACTTGGTTCGGAAAAAGAGGGAGATCTACAATAATTATAGGCAGCATGGAGTAAATGAGGTGCTTGAGGAGTATAAAGAATGTAAAAATAATCTTAAGAAAGAAATTAGAAAAGCTAAAAGAAGATATGAGGATATCCAGTGCTGCATATCACAATTTCGAAATGATGCCGAGACCTCAGAGGGAGTGGAAACTACGGTAGATTTATTTGTATGTTGAGGGACTTCCGTTACGCCTGGCGAATTTTATGACAATTTGTTTGTTTCAGATCCATCAATGCTAACTGTAACAATATAATTATCCAGCATTTTACAATCCTGTCTGGTAAAATATTTCAAAAATCTCAATTCACAATTTTCCATATCAGACCTGTACAGTATATAACAATGATTTATCATACTAAGCAAATGTGCAGATGCAGATGGTAGATTCTCACAGCTGTATCGTATTCTACTATAAACCTCATATTCCACTTGGGTAGCTTGCAATGGTATGAACATTGAATTCTCCAATTTTAGGTAACTTCTAACATGGACAGGCGGGACAAGTGTAGAAGGGGCACTTTGGTTGGCATGGGCAATTTGGGTCGAAGGGCCCGTTTCAATGCTGTATGACTGAGGGTGCAGTAAAAGAGTCTTCACAGCACCTAGTGTAGTCAAGGATGACTGATGAAGAAGAAAATAGGAATGAAGAATAAATATTCTCCTTTCCTAGAATCATAGCAAAGACAAAAGAAGATTGTTGTGGTTTTTCCAGACCAATAATGTCAACTTCAGAACACAGGTGAGGTTGGTTCTCCGGTTGATATGTAATTGCTGAAATTCACACCATGCAAGTATCAGGGAAGGATCACCTAAAACAGGTAGGACAGGTTTGGAGGGATAAAGATTAAACGCAGGCAGGTGGGACTAGTGTAGCTGGGACATGTTGGCTGGTGTGGGCAAGTTGGCCCAAGTGGCCTGTTTCCACATTATTACTCTATGACTCTAACATTTATACAGATCATAAACAGCTCTTTGTACAAATTTGTCCATGACAATCAAGTTGCCAACCTGGGCTAGTCCCATTTACTTCCATTCGACCCTCATCACTCTAAACCTTTTCTATTCATGCATTTGCACAGATGTATTTCAAATGTTGTTATTGAACCTGCCTTAACTATTTCTTCTGGCACCTTGTTCCATATACCTATCACCATCTGGAAAATATTTCCTTCAAATCCCCTTTAAATCTTTCCCCTCTCACCTTAAATATGTGCTCTCCAGTTTCTGACTCTCTGACCCTGAGATAAAGACTGACCCTTCATCTTATCTATGTCCCACATGACCTCAGTAAGGCCACCTCTCTGCCCCAGCCTATCTCGTCTTTCCTTATGACTCAAGCCCTCCAGTCACGGTATCATCCTTGTGAATCTTTATGCACCCCTTTCAGCTCAATGGATGGATATCGAATAATGATGAGACATGGAGTCATAATCTCTTTGGCCCAACTTGTCCACATCGGCCAACATGTCCAAGCTACACCAGTCCCACCTGCCTGCATTAGGTCCATATCCCTCCAAACATGTCCTATCCATGCACCTGTCTAACTGTTTCTTAAACGTTGGGATAGTCCCTGCCTAAACTACCTCCTCTGGCAATCTCCGCTTGATCCATATACCCACCACCCTTTGTGTGAAAAAGTTACCCCTCAGATTCCTATTAAATCTTTTCCCCGTCACTTTAAACCTATGTCCTCTAGTTCTCGATTCACCTACTCTGGGCAAGAGACTGAATCCACCCGATCTATTCCTCTCATAATCTTATACATCTCAATAAGATCACTCCTCATCCTCCTGTACTCCAAGGAATAGAGCCACTCAACTTCTCCCTATAGGTTAGACCCTCTAGTTTTCGCAACATCGTCTATAAATCTTCTCTGTACGTTTTCCAGCTTAATAATATATTTCCTATAAGACGGTGCCCAGAACTGAACATAATACTCTAAATGCGGCTTCACCGACGTCTTATACAACTGCAACATGATCTCCCAACGTCTATACTCAATACTCTGGCTGATGAAGGCTAATGTGCCAAAAGCCTTTTAGACTACCCGATCTACGTGTGACTCCACCTTCAAGGAACCATGCACCTGCACTCCTGGATCCCTCTGCTACCCAGAGCCCTACCCTTCACTGTGTAGGGCCTGCCAAAATGCAACCCCTCATATTTCTCTGAATAAAATTCCATCAACCATTCCTCATCCCACTTGGCCAATCGATCCAGATCCTGCTGCAATTTTTCACAACCATCTTCACCATCTGCAAAACCACCCACTTTTGTATCATCTGCAAACATACTAATCTTGCCGTGTATGTTCTCATCCAAATCATTGATATAGAATAGATGACAAATCATCCAGCGGCAGCGGCGACCCGACCTCGGAGCTGTGGCGTTCCAGCGGCAGCGGTGGCCCGACCTCGGAGCTGTGGCGTTCCAGCGGCAGCGGCGACCCGACCTCGGAGCTGTGGCGTTCCGGCGGCATCGGCGGCCCGACCTCGGAGCTGTGGCGTTCCAGCGGCAGCGGCGACCCGACCTCGGAGCTGGGCGTTCCAGCGGCAGCGGTGACCCGACCTCGGAGCTGTGGCGTTCCAGCGGCAGCGGCGACCCGACCTCGGAGCTGTGGCGTTCCGGCGGCATCGGCGGCCCGACCTCGGAGGATCAGTGGACGACATCATCGGGAGCTCGCAGGTCACAGGTTGGTGACCTGTTTTTCCGGAGCTCCCGAAAACAACGCTGGACTGGAGGGCGGCAGCTTCAACTGCCCCGGGCCACGGACTTTGAACCGGCCCGTTCGCGGTGCTTGGATTCAGCCGCGGGACTGACATACCATCGCCCGGCGGGATCACATCATCCGAAGCCTGGATCGTCTCGGCGCAGAGGGAGAATAAGGAGGGAAGAGTCAAAGACTTTAAGATTTTTGCCTTCCATCACAGTGAGGAGGTGCCTGGTGAACTCACTGTGGTGGATGTTAATTTGTGTTTATTGTGGGTTTTTGTCATTTTTATTATATGTATGTATTTTATGTCATTTTTATTATATGTATGACTGCAAGGCAACAACATTTCGAAAGGTCTGAATGACAATAAAGGCTACTTTGACTTTTTTTATCCATTCAGCCATCTATCCTTGGAGATGGAGTACTGAAAGTAGATTGAAAATCTAGTAACATGATGCCAAGACAACAACCTCTTCCGCAATGTCAGCAAGACAGGGAAGATAGTGATTGACTTTAGGATGCAAAGCAGTACACACACCCCAGTCTACATTGTTGGCACCAAAGTAAAGATGGTCAAAAGCTTCACGCACCTAGGTATAAATATCACCAGCAATTTGTCCTACACATTGAAATTTAACCATATAATAACAATATAACAATTACAGCACGGAAACAGGCCATCTCGGCCCTACAAGTCCGTGCCGAACAACTTCCCTTAGTCCCACCTGCCTGCACTCATACCATAACCCTCCATTCCTTTCTCATCCATATGCCTATCCAATTTATTTTTAAATGATACCAACGAACCTGCCTCCACCACTTTCACTGGAAGCTCATTCCACACCGCTACCACTCTCTGAGTAAAGAAGTTCCCCCTCATGTTACCCCTAAACTTCTGTCCCTTAATTCCGAAGTCTGAAATTTATGGCCAAGAAAGCAACGCTTCTGCTTCCTTAGAAGGCTGAGGAATTTCAGCATATCCCAACACCCCTCATCAACTTCTACAGACGCGTCATAGAAAGCATCTTATCGTGATGCATCACAGCACTGTTTGGGAACAGACCCATCAAAGACCAGAAGAAACCGCAGAGAGTTGTGGACGTAGGCCAGACCATCACACAAACCAACCCCCCCCCCCCCCCCCCCCCCCCCCCCACCCCTTCCAACGACTTAATCTACATTTCACGCTGCCTCAGCAGAGCCACCAGCATAATCAAGGACCAGTCTCACCTCGGTCATTCCCTCATCTCCCCTCTCCCATCGGGCAGAAGGTACAGAAGTTTGAAAACACATACTTCCAGATTAATGAAAAGTTACTTCACAACTGTTATCAGGCAACAGAACCTTCCCCTCAAAGAATGCGGTCCTGACCTCCCATCTTCCTCATTGGAGACCTCTGAACTATCTTTAATTAGACTTTAATCAGACTTCAGTGTTATATCTTAGACTAAATGTTGAACCTTCAACCTTTATCTGTGCACTGTAGATGGTTTGATTGTTATCATGTTTAGTCGTTTCTTTGAAATGGCTAGCACGCAAACATATAGTACAAGATTTTTCCATCCCGGGAAAAAGATTCTGACTATCTACCCTATCTATGCCTCTCATAATTTTATATCAGGTGGCCCCGAAACCTCTGGTATTCCAGACAAAACAATCCAAGTCCAACCTCTCCCTGTAGCCAATACCTCTTAATCCAGCATCAGTCTGGTGAACCTTCTCATGTCTAAAGTTTCCACATCCTTCCTGTAATGGGGCGATCAGACTGCATCCAATACTCCAATGTAGCCGAACCAAAGTCCTATGAAAGGACCATCATGACTTCCTGATCTGAATGCAAGCATACCTTATGCCTTCTTTACCACTCCATCTAAGAAGTAAAGTAGATGAGCTTGAGGCTCAGTTAGAGGTTGGTAGATATGACATTGTGGGGATTGCTGAGACGTGGCTGCAGGAGGATCGGGCATGGGAACTTAATATTCAGGGTTATACATCCTATAGAAAGAACAGGCAGATGGGCAGAGGAGGGGTAGCTCTGCTGGTGAGGGATGGAATTCAGACCCTTGCGAGGGAAGACATAGGGACTGACAAGGTAGAGTCACTGTGGATTGAGTTGAGGAATTGCAAAGGCAAGAAGACACTAATTGGTGTTATCTACAGACCCCCAAATAGTAGCCCGGATGTAGGGTGTAAGTTGCAGCAGGAGTTAAAACTGGTATGTAACAAAGGTAATACCACTGTGGTGATGGGGGATTTCAATATGCAGGTAGACTGGGAAAATCAGGTTCGTTCAGGACCCCAAGAAAGGGAGTTTGTGGAGTGCCTCCGAGATGGATTCTTAGAGCAGCTTGTAATGGAGCCGACCAGAGAAAAGGCAATTCTGGATTTAATGTTGTCGAATGAACCAGATTTGATAAGAGAACTAGAGGTAAAGGAACCGCTTGGAGGTAGTGATCATAATATGATTAGTTTTAATCTGCAATTGGAGAAGTAGAAGGTTAAATCGGAAGTGTCAGTGAACAAAGCGGATTATGAAGGCATGAGAGGGGAGCTGGCCAAGGGACACTGGAGAGTAGGAGGGAGGCAACTGTGGCTGACAAGAGAAGTTTGGGATAGAATAAAACTAAAAGAAAAGATGTATAACACAGCAAAGAGTAGCCGGAAGCCAGAGGATTGGGAAACTTTCATAGGACAACAGAAGGAAACAAAACGGGCAATACGGGCTGAAAAGATGAAGTACGAGGGGAAGCTGGCCAGGAATATAAAGAAGGACAGTAAAAGCTTATTTAGATATGTTAAGGGAAAAGGAATAGCAAAGTCAAATGTGGGTCCCTTGAAGAAAATGGCAGAAGAGTTGAATAGGTACTTCGGATCTGTCTTCACTAAGGAAGACACAAAACAATCTCCCAGATGTACTGGAGGACAGAGCATCTGAGGGGGTAAAGGAACTGAAAGAACTTTTCATTAGGTGAGAAATAGTATTGGGTAGGCTAATGGGACTGAAGGACGATAAATCTACTGGGCCTGATGGTCTACATCCTATGGTCCTCAGGGAGGTGGCTCTAGAAATAGTGGAAGCATTGGTGATCATTTTCCAATGTTCAATAGATTCAGGATCAGTTCCTGGGGATTGGAGGATAGCTAATGTTATCCCACTTTTCAAGAAAGGAGCAAGATAGAAAATGGGGAATTACAGACCAGTTAGCCTGACTTCGGTGGTCGGAAAGATGCTGGAGTCAATTATTAAAGAGGTAATAATGGGGAATTTGGATAGCAGCAAAAGGATTAGTCCAAGTCAGCATGGATTTATGAAAGGAAAATCATGCTTGACTAATCTTCTGGAATTTTTTGAGGATGTGACAAGTAAAATGGATGAAGGGGATGTAGTGTATTTCAGAAAGCCTTTGATAAGGTCTCGCACAGGAGACTGGTGACTAAAATTAGAGCACATGGTATTGGGGGTAGCGTGTTGACGTGGATAGAAAATTGGTTGGCACACAGGAAGCAAAGAGTAGGAGTGAACGGGTCCTTTTCAGAATGGCAGGCAGTGGTGAGTGGAGTGCCGCAAGGCCGCAACTGTTTATCATATATATTAATGACTTGGAAGAGGGAATTAGGAGCAACTCTAGCAAGTTTGCGGCTTACACAAAGCTGGGTGGCAGTGTGAAATGTGAAGAGGATTTCAGAGTGACCTGGACAGGTTGAGTGAGTGGGCAGATGCGTAGCAGATGCAGTATAATATAGATAGATGTGAGGTTATCCACTTTGGTGGCAAAAACAAGGGGGGAAGATTATGATCTCAATGGGTTTAAGAAGGAACTCCAGATGCTGGAAAATCAAAGGTAGACAAAAGTGCTGGGGAAACTCAGTGGGTGCAGCAGCATCTATGCTCCATAGTTGCTGCTGCACCCGCTGAGTTTCTCCAGCACTTTTGTCTATTATCTTAATGGGGTTAGGTTAGGTAAGGGGGAGGTACAATGAGACCTGGGTGTCCTTGTCAGGGGTCTCGCTTACCTTTTTTTCCCTGTTGCCAGCCGGGCAACCTTGGCAGCTTTTTAGGTTGCCAAATGACAGTTTAGGTGGTCCTTTAAGACGGCTTGCATGCTCGGACGAAGTGCTTAGTTACCAGCCGGAATTATGGTCAATGAAGCATTCACATATTATTTCTGCTTCAAATAAGTCACAAACTAAACATATTCACCAATCAAGACATGATATATACCACAATGACATGCAGCAAAATTATAATACAGTATCTCATTTCTTTTTACACATTGCAATAAATGCAATTTCTATTCTTTCCACTTCCAAACAAAAATCTAGTTGGATTATTCAGCGTATGATCAACCTCGGTGAGACCAATTGCAGGCTTGGCGATCGCTTCGCACAACACATCCACTCAGTTCGCAATAACCAACCTGATCTCCCGGTGGCTCAACACTTCAATTCCCCCTCCTATTCTGAATCCGACCTTTCTGTCCTAGGCCTCCTCCATGGCCAGAGTGAGGCCCACCGCAAATTGGAGGATCAGCACCTCATATTTCGCTTGGGTAGTTTTCACCCCAGCAATATGAACATTGGCTTCTCCAATTTCAGGTAGTTGTTGCTTTCTCACTCCTTCCCCTCCCATTCCCAGCTCTCCCACAGCCTACTGCCTCCACCTCTTCCCTTCTTTTTCCCGCCCCCCCACCACCCCAACATCAGTCTGAAGAAGGGTCTTGACCCGAAACCTCGCCTATTTCCTTCGCTCCATAGATGCTGCCTCACCCGCTGAGTTTCTCCAGCATTTTTGTCTACCCATTCACACGTTCTGTTATCCCACTTTCCTCACACACTCCCTACACATTAGGAGCAATTTTACAGAGACAAGTTAACCTACAAAGCCAATGGGATGTGGGAGGAAACCCACACGCTTGCAGGGAGAATGTGCAAATTCAACACAGACAGTGCCCGAGGACAGGATCGAACACAGGTCTCTGGCGTGTGAGGTAGCAAGTCCACCAGCTGTGCCATTATATTTTATTTTCCATCACACAAAAAATTATACGTTGATAACTTTGGTTACTAAAAAAAAGAAACTGTCCATTTTCAGTTTTAAATCTCTTAGTGAACAAGGTCCCCCTTTACAGCTACTGTATGATTTAATTCAGTTCAAGACTATGGGGCAGCACATTGGCCATAAAGTTGCTGCCTAAAATTGCCAGAGGCCTGGAATTGATCCTGAATATGGGTGCTGTCTGTATGGCGTTTGCTCCTTTCCCCTTTGATCGCATGGGTTTTCTGCGGGTGCTCATTTCCTTCCACATTCCAAAATTGTGCAGGAACATTTTTCAGACCAAACCCATCACGTAATATTTTCCTTTTGTCCTGACATTATGTCTGACCTGTTGAGTTACTCAAGCTTTTTGTGTCTATCTTCATTTTAAACTAGAATCTGCAGTTCCTTCCTACCTACACGATACTATACGATAGAACTTTAACAATCCCAATAATCCTAGGATTAATAAAGTTCTATCGTAGCGAAGTATATATATATATATATATATATACTTATATATTCATATATAAATATACACTGTTTTGTTTTCTCGTTTATAACATTGTTTACATAGTACTATGTTTACATATTCTGTTGTGCTGCTGCAAGTAAGGATTTCATTGTTCTAACTGGGACGTGAGAGAATAAAACACTCTTGACTCTTGACTTACGTCGCTAAGGTGTGGGATAGAACTAGTGTACAGGTGATCGGTGGTCGGCGTGGAATCGGTGGGCCGAAGGGCCTGTTTCCACGCTGTATCTTTAAATTAAACTCAAAACACTAAAACCAGAGGAAATGTAAAGAAGGGTCTCTACCCGAAACGCCACCTAATTTCTTCTATCCAGAAATGCTGGCTGCTCCATGGAGTTCCCCCGCACAATTAAATCAATCAATCAATCAACCTTTATTGTCATCTTGCAAGCAACAGTTGTACAGTGCAAAATGAAAAGACGTTTCCCAGTGAATAGCGGAGCATCGCACATGAAATTTAAAACATTTCACACATAATAACACTAAAAACAATCCAGTCCCTGATGGAACAGTATAAATAGTTAAAAGCAGGTAAAACACAATATTAAAATACAATAAACCAATCATAAAAATGTCCGGGGCAGCTGATTTGAGTGGAATTTAAAGCATGGAATAGTCTTCACCCTACCATAGTTACCCAACCAGATGCAACTAAATTTAAGGTAACTCTATTTTCCCCAAGAACCCATTTTTACTTAAGTCCAAGTCAAGAGAGTATTATTGTCATGTGTCCCGGATAGGAATGAAATTCTTGCTTGCTGCAGCACAACAGAAAATGTAAACATAATACAGAACAGGAGATAAAAGTTCAGTGTGTCTATATACCATATATATATATATACACACAATACCAAGACTATATATACACCATAATTCACAAGACCATATATATATATATATCTATATATATATATATATATATATATATATATATATAACCATATAATAACCATATAACAATTACAGCACGGAAACAGGCCATCTCGACCCTTCTAGCCCGTGCCGAACACGTATTCTCCCCTAGTCCCATATACCTGCGCTCAGACCATAACCCTCCATTCCTTTCCCGTCCATATAACTATCCAATTTATTTTTAAATGATAAAAACAAACCTGCCTCCACCACCTTCACTAGAAGCTCATTCCACACAGCCACCACTCTGAGTAAAGAAGTTCCCCCTCATGTTACCCCTAAACTTCTGTCCCTTAATTCTCGTCATGTCCCCTTGTTTGAATCTTCCCTACTCTCAGTGGGAAAAGCTTATCCACGTCAACTCTGTCTATCCCTCTCATCATTTTAAAGACCTCTATCAAGTTCCCCCTTAACCTTCTGCGCTTCAAAGAATAAAGCCCTAACTTGTTCAACCTTTCTCTGTAACTTAGTTGCTGAAACCCAGGCAACATTCTTGTAAATCTCCTCTGTACTCTCTCTATTTTGTTGACATCCTTCCTATAATTAGGCGACCAAAATTGTTCACCATACTCCAGAATTGGCCTCACCAATGCCTTGTACAATTTTAACATTACATCCCAACTTCTATACTGAAAGCTCTGATTTATAAAGGCCAGCACACCAAAAGCTTTATATACCACCCTATCTACATGATATATATATATATATATACAATAAATCAACAGCATATAAAGTGCAATAGGCTATTATTTTTCAGAGTTTGGAGTTTGGTGGTGGTGGGTTAAATTCTATTTGGAATATTTTTGGAGGAACAGGAAACCAGAAGCAAGAGTTACTCCAGGGAGTTACTACAGCTCCAGGAAGTGATTCTGCGTTGGTTTTCAGTGGTCGCAGCGACCAGACGGCTGATGATGCGCTGGCCGTGGTTATGCGCATGTGCAGGGGAAAGGATGTGCTGGCCATAGCAGTGCGAATGTGCAAGGCGGCCTGCCGTGCCGGCGGATGAGGAGCGGGCGGAGAGCAGAGACCCGGCGGCCCGAGAAGGAGAGTGACAGAGAGATAGAGAGATAGAGAGGGGGGCCGCTCAGAGTTGCTTGCCAAGCCGGGCAAAATGGAACGGCTGTTAGGTTGCCGACGGCACTTTAGGTCGCCATTGGCAACCGGGCAACTATTAATTTCGAGCCCCGCTTGTACACCAGTCACTAAAAGTTGGCGTGCAGGAACAACAGCCAGTGAAGAATGGAATGTTGGCCTTCATAACAAGAGGATTTCAGTATCGGAGTAAAGAGGTTCTTCTGCAGTTGTTTAGGGCTCTGGTAAGACCACATCTGGAGTATTGTGTACAGTTTTGGTCTCCTAATTTGAGGAAGGACATCCTTGTGATTGAGGCAGTGCAGCGTAGGTTCACGAGATTGATCCCTGGGATGGCGGGACTGTCATATGAGGAAAGATTGAAAAGACTAAGCTTGTATTCACTGGAGTTTAGAAGGATGAGGGGGATCTTATAGAAACATATAAAATTATAAAAGGACTGGATCAAGCTAGATGCAGGAAAAATGTTCCCAACGCTGGGCGAGTCCAGAGCCAGGGGCCACAGTCTTAGAAAAAAGGGGAGGCCATTTAAAACTGAGGTGAGAAAAAACTTTTTCAACCAGAGAGTTGTGAATTTGTGGAATTTCCAGCCACAGAGGGCAGTGGAGGCCAAATCACTGGATGGATTTAAGAAATAATAATAATAATAATACATTTTATTTATGGCCGCCTTTCAAGAGTCTCTAGGACACCTTACAAAAATTTAGCAGGTAGAGGAAAAACATGTAAGGGGAATGAAATAAATAGTAGAGACATGACTAGTACACAAATTAAAGACAGAATTCAATTCAAAACACAATATGAGGCAATTCATGCACAGATGAAAAGGGAGGGGGACGTGGGGCTAAGGATAGGCAGAGGTGAAGAGATGGGTCTTGAGGCGGGACTGAAGATGGTGAAGGACACGGAATTGCAGATCAGTTGGGGGAGGGAGTTCCAGAGCCTGGGAGCTGCCCTGGAGAAGGCTCTGTCCCCAAAACTGTGGAGGTTGGACTTGTGGATGGAGAGGAGACCGGCTGATGTGGATCTAAGGGACCGTGAGGGTTGGTAGGGGGAGAGGAGGTCAGTGAGATATGGGGGGGCCAGATGGTGGAGGGCTTTGTAGGTGAGGACCAGGATTTTGTAAGTAATCCGGTGGGAAATGGGAAGCCAATGAAGCTGTTTGAGGACTGGAGTGATGTGATGCCAGGATTTGGTGTGGGTGATGAGTCGGGCGGCTGCGTTCTGGACCAGTTGGAGTCGGTTGATGTAGGTGGAGCTGATGCCAAGGAGAAGTGAGGAACAATAGTCCAGTCGGGAGGAGATGAAGGCATGGATGAGTCTTTCAGCAGCAGGAGGTTGAGAGAGGGTCTGAGTTTGGCGATGTTGCGGAGATGAAAGAAGGAGGTTTTAATGACATGGCGGATGTGAGGCTAAAGGGAGAGGGTGGAATCATGCCGTCGATGGTGAGAATGGGGTTATTGATTTAGTAAGAGTTAGATACTCTGGGGGCTAGTGGAATCAAGGGATATGGGGAGAGGGCAGGCACGGGTTATTGATTGGGGACGATCAGCCATGATCACGATGAATGGCGGTGCTAGCTCGAAGGGCCGAATGGCCTCCTCCTGCACCTATTTTCTATGTTTCTATCTACTTGTTATGCCACCTTCAGACAGTTATGGACTCAAATATACCTCTGTACATCAATTCTGTTAAGGGTCATGCCATTAATTGTAAATTTTCCTCTTATATTTGACCACCCAAAGTGTAACACCTCACATTTGTTCGGATTAAATGCCATCTACCATTTTCCCATTCATTTCTGTGGCAGATCTACAGCATGCTGTATACTTTGCCACCCTTCCTCATAGTCCGTAACCTCTGTAATCTTCGTGTCATCCCCAAACCTATTAAGCAACCGACTATGTTTATGTCTAAGTCATTTATATCTCATACAAACAGCAGAGGTCCCAGAACAGATCCCTGCAGAACTCCACTCAGAATCAGATTTTTTTCGCCAAGTATGTTTTGCAACATACGAGGAATTTCACTGGCCAGGTCAGTCATAGGATTAAAAGCAACAGACTCAAAAACACATTTTAACATGAACACTGATCACAGACCTCCAGTTCCACATCCTTCCACCACAACCCAACCCCCCCCCCCCCCCCCCTCCCCCGGCTTCTATCAGTAAACTAGTTCCAAATCCATGCGGCCAAATCAGTATTCATTCTGTGCCCCACCATGGGTGGCATTATCAAACAATGAGACCTTTCCATGATATTTAAATTACCAGCACCAAATCATTCACAATGAACATGGTAATAATTATCATCTACCAGATATTTAGCTCGGTCAACCATATAGACTATGTCTACAACTGCAGATCAGAGGCACAGTGTTCAACAACAAATATAAAATATAACTTCAATGTCTTCACTAACCAGAGAGCACAAGGCACAAGTGCAAGGGAAGTCCTAGTTTCTCTGAATGAGAACAACTCCGAACAATCAAGCAGATTTACACCATCCAGAGTACAGTTGAAACTGCAATTAACTAATTTCTTTATAAAAAATGGATGGGAAACCGCTATCTATAATACTGATGCCTGAAGGTGCTTTATGATTTATATACTGCCTAGCACAATTCCTTCACATCCATCAGGAGCACGTTAATAAGTTATAGAGGATTGGATTTTTGAAATCGTAAGGAAAATTTCTACCAGAGGATGTAAAATTTTCACTGTTATTGTAATGTCAGCAGCTGGGCAGCAGTCAGATTAAAAAAAAGGTGAGATTAGTCAATAATTTTAGTTAAAAAGTCAGGAAAATAATGTTCCAAATGTACAGAGGAGTGGAATTCTAAAATCAAAAGGAAAATCTCTACTGAAATATGTAAAAATGTTCCCGTTTCGGCGTCTGATTTTCGAGGAGATACGTTTCACAGGCAAAGGGGAAGTGAGTGGGAGAGGTGGGGGGGAGGGGGGGGGGGGGGGGAGGGTGGGGAGGGGATGGGGTGGAGGGAAGGGGGGTAGGGGGTAGGGGGGGTGGAGGGGAGGGGGAATGGGGTTTATGGGAGGGAGGATGGGGGAGGGCAGGGAGGTGGGGAAGAGGAAAGGGGTGTGAGAGAGGGGGGTGGAGAGAGAGAGGGGGGGGGGAGGAGAGAGGGGGGGAGGGGGGGGTGGAGAGAGAGAGAGGGAGAGAGGGGGGGGGAGAGGGGGGAGAGAGAGAGGGAGAGAGAGGGAGAGAGAGAGAGAGAGAGAGAGAGAGAGAGAGAGGAGAGAGAGAGAGAGAGAGAGAGAGAGAGAGAGAGAGAGAGAGAGAGAGAGTGAGAGGGCGAGAGAGAGAGAGAGAGAGAGAGAGAGAGAGAGGGGGATAGACAGAGAGCGAAATGCAACCGTGCGTCACGCGTTCAGAATGTTCTGGAAATGAAGCGTGGGCGACTCATGCACGAAAGCTGTTGGCAGCTCTATGGAATTCAGGGGAGAAGCCTGCAGCGTCACACACACTAACCACCCCCCCCTAACCACCCCCCCTCCCTATAACCACCCCCCCTCCCCCTCCCCTCTAACACCCCCCCCCCTCTAACCACCCCCACTCCTCTCCCTCTCCCCTCCTCCCCTCCCTCCCCCCCCCTCCCCTTCTCCCCTCCCTTCACACACACACACACACACACACACACACATCGGGTCCGATCTAAGCTGTCAATGTATACAGCAAATTTTGTTTTTTTTAAACTGTCTTTGAAATTAAAAGTTAATGTTAAGAATTAGTGATGTTACATGACAAATAATTAAATTCAATTCAATGAAAACCAACCAGGCAGCTGTGACTCATGCAAACGTTTGATTTTAGTGAGAACACGTGAAGGTTCCAACCTCCCTCACCTGCCCCATTGTGATGGCATATGTAAATGAGATCCATTGTGATTAGACATCTGTGAGGTGGCACCGTGAGTCATGTAGCAGTTTGATTTTAAATATTTTTGATGTTTTGTGAACAATTTTATTCAAAATCTGGGGAGATAATTGATGAAATCTAGAGAGGGGTGGATTTCTGAACTCATAAGTTAAATCCCTACCGAAATTGTAAAATTCTCCTGGTTTTTGCGTCTGGTTTTCAAGGAGATACGTTTCACATGCAAAATAACACACACACACACACACACACACACAGTTTTAATAGATGCAAGTGCAGACCTGTTGGGTCTGTTCCCCCCATGTGCGGTTGAGGGGGGGCGGCATGCGGCGCCACCCACATTAACCACCCCCCCCACACACACACTAACTAACTCCCCGCACACACACTAACTACCCCCCTTGTTAATATATTAATATTATTAATTTGCTCCTTTTACCCCATAATCGGCCTATCTACTGACACATAGCCCCCAACCCGCAGGCGTGTCTAGAAAGGGGGGGGGGTAGAGAGTGAGGACAGAGAGAGAGAGAAGGGGGGGAGAGAGGGAGAGGAGAGAGAGAGAGAGGGGGGGAGGGGGGGGAGGGGGGGGGGGAGGGGGGGGGGGGGGAGGGAGGGGGGGGAGGAGGGAGGGAGAGAGGGAGAGAGAGGGAGAGGGAGAGAGGGGGGGGGAGGGGGAGGGGAGGGGGGGAGGGAGGGGGACGGGGGGGGGGGGAGAGGGGGGGGGGGGAGGAGAAGGAGAGGGGGAGGAGAGGGGGAAGAGGGAGAGAGAGGGGAGGGGAGAGAGAGGGAGGGGGGGGAACAGGAAGGGGGGGCAGGAAGGGGGGAACAGCCTCGCGGGGCTGGTCCCATCATCTCGCAGGGCTCCAAAAATCTTGCACTGTCTGAAAATCCCACGCGGCAACGGCGTGTCGACCGGTAGGCGCATTGAGGGCGTACGCAGCTTCTTGATGGCGTACGCAGCGTCTTGACGGCCTAGCACGTCACCGCCCGGCGTGCCGTTGCGTAATGACTTCACCGTCCGACGCTGTGCGACGTCCAAATTCAGTCGGCCCGCCTCCTGCCCAGCTGATTAGTGAGTATGATGTCGGGACCATACGCCTCCGCGGTTCGAATTGGGACCGGCCTCGCGCGGCCGTACGCCTCAAGTGACCACGTTGGCGCGGGCGGTCGGGCATAAGAGTACAGATGCGGGAGGCGTGGCACGAGCGTACTTGGACCGGGCGGAGTTGGGGGGGAGTGGAGGGAGGTGGAGTGTTGTTACTGAACAGAACTCACTGTGGAATTAATGCATTAACGGAGCGACTCTGCTGCTGGATCCGAAGTTGTCCGTGCGCTGATGGTAAAGTCTGTGAAAGCGGCCCTATCAGAGACTGTGAGGCCTTGCATCCTCTGCGTTTCTGACACACCGGCTCTGTCACGCTGGCTGTTGAACATCCGATGTTTGGCTTGAGGCAGCATGACAGAGCCGGGTCGGGCACCAGCGGTTGGGAAAAATGTTGGCGTTTTTCGAGCAGAGCGCTTCAGACCCCGAGTACTGAGTTATGGTGGGTGGCCAGCAGGTGGCAACAAAATGAGTGAGTGGAGTGGGGGATTTTATTAAAAAACGTGTACATAAAAATGTCCAAATGTTTTGAGGAGTGCACGAGTGAATGTAAAAGTGAATTAGCTAGCGAAATGGAAGAAATCACGGAGTTTCAGCGTGTTGGTTTGGCGGACCAACGAATCAAAGTCCGAATCTGACATATACTCACACACACACACAGTTTTAAAAGCATACTAGATCAAGAGCAGACCCGTTGGGTCTGTTCCCCCAACGCGCATTTGGGGAGAGGTTGGGGGAAGGGAGGGGGAGAGGTGAGGGGAAGGGGGAGGGGGAGACGTGGGGGAAGGGAGGGGGAGAGGTGAGGGGAAGGGAGGGGGAGAGGTGAGGGGAAGGGAGGGGGAGAGGTGGGGGAAGGGAGGTGGTGGAGGGGGAAGGGGGTAGGGGAGGAGTTGAGGGGAGGGGGAAGGGGGTTAGGGGAGGGCAGGGGGGTAGGGGAGAGGGAAGGGGAGAGAGAGAGGGAGGGGAGAGAGAGAGGGAAGAGGAGAGAGGGAGGGGGAGAGAGGGGGGGGGGAGAGAGAGAGAGGGAGAGAGGGAGAGGGAGGGAGCGAAGAGGGAGGGGAGAGAGGGGGAGGGTGAGAGAGAGAGGGAGAGGAGGGAGGGAGAGAGGGGGGGAGAGAGAGAGAGAGAGGGAGAGAGAGAGAGGGAAGGGAGAGAGAGAGAGGGAGAGAGAGAGAGAGAGAGAGAGAGAGAGGGGGAGGGAGAGAGAGAGAGAGAGAGAGAGAGAGAGAGAGAGAGAGAGAGAGAGAGAGAGAGAGAGAGAGGAAGGGTTTATTTCAAAGCTTGCTTGCCTGCGCGTAAGATTTTTTCAAAGGCGTTCGGTTTGCAGCTGTGAGTTAGAGGCAGCTGTGAACGGTCAACTCCGGATCTGCAGAACGCTCGTTCTTTTCAAAGATCCTTTAGCCGCTATGGGATCTTTGGTTATTTCTGTGCAATTTGAACAAAGGGGAGGTGTTGGAGCGAGGGGGGGGGGGGGGGGGGCGGGCGTGGGGACACCGAGGCACATAGAGAGGGGCACACAGCACGAGAGTGGGGCACACATAGTGGGGCACGCAGAGTGGGGCACACAGAGAGGGACTCGCAGAGTGGGGCACACAGAGAGGGGCACGCAGAGAGGGACACACAGAGAGGGGCACATAGAGTGGGGCACACAGAGGGGCACATAGGGGCACATAGTGAGGGGCACATAGTGAGGGGCACATAGAGAGGGGCACATAGTGAGGGGCAGAGACATAGTGAGGGGCACACAGAGAGGGGCACATAGAGGGGGGCACACAGAGAGGGGCACATAGTGAGGGGCACATAGTGAGGGGCACATAGTGAGGGGCACATAGTGAGGGGCACATAGTGAGGGGCACATAGTGAGGGGCACATAGTGAGGGGCACATAGAGAGGGGCACACAGAGCGGGGCACACAGTGCGGGGCACACAGAGTGGGGCACATAGTGAGGGGCACATAGTGAGGGGCACATAGTGAGGGGCACATAGTGAGGGGCACACAGTGAAGACTCTGGAGTTCGGGGGGAGGAGCGTGTGTCGTCACACACACTAAGCACCCGCCACTACAAACAGATGAGAGTGAATGGAGAGCGTGTGCCCGCCACACAAACAGTCACGCACACACGGGCGGTAGGGATTTCTCCCCTGAAGCAAGTCGGTTGGGCACAGTTGATAGAAGCTGAAAAACTGCGGCTGCAGTTCTGGCAACAGCCGGCGTTGTGCTCTGTCTGGGGGGAGACGGCAAGTGGAAGGGGAGGATGGGGAAGAGAGGTGAAGGGGGGTTGGAGCGGGTGGGCGGAGGTAGAGCTGCTGGAGGTGTGGCGCGAGCGTACTTGGCATGGTGCGGGCAGCAGGGGGGGGGGGGTGGGGGAGGGGAGCCGGGCTGCCAAATGAAGCTACCAAAGAGAAGCGACTTCTGACTGTAAACCCACAGCTGGAAAGAGAGCGCAAGGCTTCACCAGCTGCGCCAACAGTGATAAGGTTCAACGCGTAAGAAGACGCTGTCCCGAGATGTGTAGAACAAAGAAGGTACAGCAAAACAGAGCTGTAGAATGTTTATTCTGCAGAAGTTTCTCGATCTCTCTGCGCCTTTAATGCACAGCGGCGGGGTGGCGGGGCCTGGAGGCAGGTGGGCCTGGATAGGTCAGCATGTGGCATTGTGACGTCAAGCAGCTCGTGAATCCGGTTTAGATTTTAAAATGAGTGGGGGGGGGGGGAGGATTTTATTAAAAAAATGTGTACATAACAATGTCCAAATGTAATGAGGAGTAGATTAGTGAATGTAAAAGTGAAATCGCTAACGAAATGGAAAAAGTCACAACATTTCAGCATGTGGTTTTGGCCAACCAAGGAATCAAAGGCCAAAATCAAAATATCTGAAAATGGAATCTGACATACACCCACACACACACAGAGTTTTAATATATATTATGGAGAGGGTCAGTACAGGACCTAGGGTTGAGATTTTTGATTGGATGAGATGCGAAAGGATTTAAAAGGAGTGAATTGGGACATTTTGTTTTATGGGAAGGATGTAGAAGAGAAATGGAGGACATTTAAAGGGGAAATTTTAAGAGTACAGAATCTTTATGTCCCTGTTCGGTTGACAGGAAATAGTAAAAATTGGAAAGAGCCATGGTTTTCAAGGGAAATTGGACACGGTTCGGAAAAAGAGAGAGATCTACAATAATTATAGGCAACATGAAGTAAATGAGGTGCTTGAGGAGTATAAAGAACGTAAAAAGAATCTTAAGAACCACTACCACACCTGGGTCAGTCTGACCATATGTCCCTGCTCTTAATTCCTGCATATGCCCCCCTCAGGAAAACCACTCCTACTATTACAAAGACCATCACAACCTGGCCTGATGGTGCTTCTCAGCAGCTGCAGGACTGCTTCGACAGGACCAACTGGGAGGTGTTTGAACACCGGGACCTGGAGGTGTTCACAGACAGTGTACTGTGTTACATTAAAAACTGCATAGACACTGTCACAGTGGACAAACGCATCCGGGTCTACCCCAACCAGAAGCCCTGGATGACCCGGGAGGTCCAGCGGCTGTTGAAAGAGAGGAACACCGCTTTTAGGTCTGGCGATAGGGCTTTATACAGCACGGCCCGAGCTAACCTGAAGAGAGGCATCAGAGAGGCCAAATCAGACTACAGGAGGAAGATAGAGGACCACCTAGACAGTAACAACAGCAGGCAGGTGTGGCAGGGGATCCAGTATCTCACCAACTATAAGACCAACCTTGGAGCTGTTGAAGGTGACGCCTCGTTGGCAGAGGAGCTGAACCACTTCTTTGCTCGCTTTGAAGTGGAGCCACCCGAGACAGCCACATCACAGCACATGGTCCACAGCAGCCTAACCCTCAAGATAGAGGAGCATGAGGTGAGGCGCACGCTGCGGGCCATCAATCCAAGGAAGGCTACTGGTCCTGACGGCGTCTCTGGACGCGTGTTGAAGGACTGCGCAGACCAGCTGGCTGGAGTCTTTACAAGGATTTTCAACCAGTCTCTGGCCCAGTCTACTGTCCCACCCTGTATGAAGACCGCAACCATAGACCCCTTGCCCAAAAAAAACAACATCTCCAGCCTCAACGACAACCGGCAAGTCGCACTCACACCAGTGGTGATGAAGTGTTTTGAAAAACTGGTCCGGGATCATATCACATCTCTCCTGCTCCGAAGCTTTGACCCCCACCAGTTTGCGTACAGAGCAAATAGATCTACAGAGGACGCTGTAGCCACAGCTCTCCATGCTGCACTGTCTCACCTGGAGCAGCGGGGGAGCTGCGTGCGGATGCTCTTTGTGGACTACAGCTCTGCTTTTAATACCATCCTTCCCCACAAACTGGTGGACAAACTGGGGGACTTGGGTCTTCCACACTCCACCTGCATGTGGATAAATAGTTTCCTGTCGATTCGCAGCCAGAGAGTCGGAGTGGGCCATCATACATCCACGGCCCTCAGCCTCAGTACCGGCTCTCCACAGGGCTGCGTACTGAGCCCCCTGCTCTACACCATCTACACACATGACTGCACCCCCGCCCACCACAGCAACACCATTGTCAAATTTGCGGATGACACTACGGTGGTGGGACTCATCTCCGGGGGGGACGAGTACGCCTACCGGGATGAGGCGGAGCAGCTGACAGTGTGGTGTGAAGAAAATAACCTGCTCCTCACCACCTTAAAGACAAAGGAATTAATAATAGACTATAGGAAGAATAAAACGGACATGGTACCATTGATTATCAGAGGGGACTGTGTGGAGAGGGTGGCGGATTTCCGCTTCCTGGGAATCCATACTGAGGAGGACCTGACGTGGAGCGTGAACACCACTGCGCTGCTGAAAAAGGTCCAGCAGAGACTGCACTTCCTGAGGGTGCTCAGGAAGAATAACATCACTCAGAGACTGCTGCTGTCCTTTTATCGGTGCTCCATTGAGAGCATACTAACATACTGTGTATGCGTGTGGTACACCAGCTGCACAGCGGCTCAGAGGAAAGCGCTCCAGAGGGCCATTGACAACGCCCAGAGGATTGTCGGCTGCCCTCTCCTTACCTTGGAGGACTTACACAGTTCCCGCTGCATCAAAAAATCCCAGAGTATTATAAAGGACATTTCCCACCCCGGACACTCCCTGTTTGAACTGTTGCCGTCAGGCAGACGGTACAGATCTACAAGGACAAGGACGAACAGACTAAAAAACAGTTTTTACCCCACTGCTATAAAAGCACTAAATGTAGCCGCCAAGGAACGCAGGGGCGATACATACTAAGGGACTGTGGTACACTGTGAAATCGACAGAAGGATGGAGGGTTGGGTGTTTATGCGTGCTATTTTCATGATATTTATTTTAGTTGTTTATCTTTTAATATTTTATCTTGTATGTATCGTTAGCTTTTAGAAATGTTTGAATGGTGCACTGACTGGCTGACAGTTTTAAATTTTGTTGTACATTGTTCATGTTACAATGACAATAAAGAAACTATTCTATTCTATTCTAAGAAAGAAATTAGAAAAGTTAAAAGAATATATGAGGTTGCTTTGGCAAGTAAGGTGAAAGTAAATCCAAAGGGTTTCTACAGCTATATTAACAGCAAAAGGATAACGAGGGATACAATTGGTCCATTAGAGAGACAGAGTGGACAGCTATTTGAAGATCCAAAAGAGATGGGGGAGATATTGAACAATTTCTTTTCTTCGGTATTCACCAAGGAGAAGGATATTGAATTATGTGAGGTAAGGGAAACAAGTAGAGTAGCTATGGAAACAATGAGATTTTAAGAAAAAGAAGTACTGACACTTTTGAAAAATATAAAAGTGGATAAGTCTCCAAGTCCTGACAGGATATTCCCTAGGACATTGATGGAAGTTAGTGTAGAAATAGCAGGGGCTATGACAGAAATATGTCAAATGTCATTAGAAACGGGAATAGTGCCGGAGGATTGGCGTACTGCGCATGTTGTTCCATTGTTTAAAAAGGGTTCTCAGAGTAAACCTAACAATCATAGACCTGTTAGTTTGACTTCAGTGGTGGGCAAATTAATGGAAAGGATACTTAGAGATAATATATATAAGCATCTGGATAAACAGGGTCTGATTAGGAACAGTCAACATGGATTTGTGCCTGGAAGGTCATGTTTGACTAATCTTCTTGAATTTTTTGAAGAGGTTACTAGGGAAATTGATGAGGGTAAAGCAGTGGGTGTTGTCTATATGGACTTTAGTAAGGCCTTAGACAAGGTTCCTCATGGAAGGTTGGTTAAGAAGGTTCAATTGTTGGGTATTAATGCAGGAGTAGCAAGATGGATTCAACAGTGGCTGAATGGGAGATGCCAGAGAGTAATGGTGGATGGCTGTTTGTCAGGTTGGATGCCGGTGACTAGTGGGGTGCCTCAGGGATCTGTGTTGGGTCCACTGTTGTTTGTCATGTACATCAATGATCTGGATGATGGTGTGGTAAATTGGATTAGTAAGTATGCAGATGATACTAAGATAGGTGGTGTTGTGGATAATGAAGTAGATTTCCAAAGTCTACAGAGAGATTTAGGCCATTTGGAAGAATGGGCTGAAAGATGGCAGATGGAGTTTAATGCTGATAAGTGTGAGGTGCTACATCTTGGCAGGACAAATCAAAATAGGACGTACATGGTAAATGGTAGCGAATTGAGGAATGCAGTTGAAAAGAGGGATCTAGGAATAACTGTGCATAGTTCCCTGAAGGTAGATAGGGTGGTAAAGAAAGCTTTTGGTGTGCTAGCCTTTATAAATTAGAGCATTGAGTATAGAAGTTGGGATGTAATTTTAAAATTGTACAAGGCATTGGTGAGACCAATTCTGGTCGCTCCATTATAGGAAGTATGTCAACAAAATAGAGAGAGTACAGAGGAGATTTACTAGAATGTTGCCTGGGTTTCAGTAACTAAGTTCCGGAAAAGGTTGAATAAGTTAGGTCTTTATTCTTTGGAGCGCAGAAGGTTAAGGGGGGACTTAATAGAGGTCTTTAAAATGATGAGAGGCATAGACAGAGTTGACGTGGACCAGCTTTTCCCATTGAGAGTAGGCAAGATTCAAACAAGAGGACATGACTTCAGAATTAAGGGACAGAAGTTTAGGGGTAACATGAGGGGGAACTTCTTTTCTCAGAGAGTGGTAGCTGTGTGGAATGAGCTTCCAGTGGAAGTGGTGAAGGCAGGTTCGATTTTATCATTTAAAAATAAATTGGATAGGTATATGGATGGGAAAGGAATGGAGGGTTGTGGTCTGAGTGCAGGTAGATGGGACTAGGGGAAAATAAGTGTTCGGCAAGGGCTTGTAGGGCCGAGATGGCCTGTTTCTGTGCTGTAATTGTTATATGGTTATATGATATATGATATATGATATGATAGATATGATAGATAGATAAGTAACGGTGATGTCCTCCCAAAGTTAGTATTGAAGAATTCTATGCAGATTAAAACGCTTTGTAAGACGACCGATAACTAAAGGTGACATGATCATAGTACCATGTTGTAGAGATTAATTCTACGGTATAACGGGAGAGAGCACATTATGATGCACATCTAGTCACCATAGAATGACGTTTATGCACTTTCAGACTTAAATACAAATATTGGAAAGCCAGCTATGAAAAGATTTCGTAGCCTAAAAGTTATTTGCTTTGTTATGATATATCAAACAAGAGGACATGACTCAAACAAGAGGACATGACTTCAGAATTAAGGGACAGAAGTTTAGGGGTAAAATGAGGGGGAACTTCTTTACTCAGAGAGTGGTGGCGGTGTGGAATGAGCTCCCAGTGGAAGTGGTGGAGGCAGGTTCATTGGTATCATTTAAAAATAAATTGGATAGGCATATGGATGAGAAGGGAATGGAGGGTTATGGTACGAGTGCAGGCAGGTGGGACTAAGGGGAAAAAAAAATTTGTTCGGCATGGACTTGTAGGGCCGAGATGGCCTGTTTCCGTGCTGTAATTGTTATATGGTTTATATGGTTACATGGCAAATCAGTGCTTCTGGCCTGATCCGGTTCAATACATTCTTGCATTTATCCTAGTTTACACCCTCATTTTCTACTTTGCAGATTGTCTGCATGTCTTCCCAGGTCTCACCCAGACATTTTTCATCACCAAGCATTATTCGACAGAGATTGGACTAATGCAAAGATTCCTTACACCAAGTAGTGTGGTGAGATAGCAGCAAAAACAATCTGAAAGTTGCCAACTTGACAATCAATAAGCATCTCCGCGAAACTAGCCATTTAATGACCTGAAGAGCTTGGTGGGTTGTATGTTCCTTCCCAGTCTGAGGTACTTAAACTCTTCTTAGAGATCTTTATAAATAAATTAATTCTGCACAAGGTTTTGATTCACTTTGGTAGTTGACTACAAACTGACCCCAGAGGAATATTCACAAATCATGAATTAGTTATTTTTCATTACTTGACTGCCACATTTCTGCTCCATCAGCCATTTGCAACTCGACTTTACACTTGGAGAAATAAAGGGATAACATAGGGAATGGCCAACATGCTATTTTTCTTGCACTTATCGTAATTATTCATTAATATTTAATATTAGTACTGCAAAAGTAACAGAAAAAGGGATAAAGCAGACCAATAGCATCCGCAAAGATTTACTTGAGAAAGTCAAAAATTGCACCAAAACCTGTGGCCATTGCACTGTTTTTCATCAGCATTTTATCTGTAGTTGTAACACTCTATTCTACACTGTTTTTTCCCTCATTTTTGTACTACCTGCTGTACTCACGTGGTTTGATTTTAATTATGCCTGAATGATTTTCCTGGATGGCACAAAACAAAACAACATGTTTCATTTTATCACGGAACGTGACAATAAACCAATATAACATATTTTCTTCTGCATTGAAGTTGAAAGAAAACAAGCTTTTATTAATGGCAATAAACTACACATAATCAGTTTGTTCAAAAACAAAATCACAATGTGCTTCATTTGTATTTAAGCCTCCCCCCATTGATTCAATCTACACTTCATGCTGCCAACATCAAGGACCATATACGATTGCACTCATGTGTGGTATGATTTGACTGGATAGCAAGTAAAAAAGTTTTCCACTATATCTTGGTACACGTGATAAGAATAAACCAGTACCAAGAACCTCCAAAGCAATAGTCAAATGAAGTAAACAGAGCAAATAGTTAATTTGCCAATTATACAAAAGTATTAGAGTATGAAAATCAATAAGTAATTCTGATTTTTCCTCCGTTCAATTCACTACCTGGGTTGTTGAGTCATCCATCCTTAGATTTTGAATATGTATATCATGTTGACATAAACCAACAGCTCGATCTTCAAACAAAACTACTATTAAGCCTGTTAGGGAAAAATAAATCATGTATGGATTGGGTAAGAAATGGGTTTTAATCATGAACGACATCTCAGAAATAAAAAAAGAGTGAGCTTTTGTTCCTGCTTATGTTATCCTGTATTGTTCTACATCCAACATCTCAATAGATGCATTATTGCTCTCTCTTGCATTACAAACATCCTTTAACAGCTCATGTGAATCAGTGTTTTCGACAGTAAACCAATTCTTCTAAATGTAATTTTTCTCCTGCTGTATATCCAGTCCCTTTCCTTTTGTCACTTATTGTTCAGTACATAATGAAACAATTGTATTTAAATTTGAGATTTAATTTTATATTTATTTACTTGATTGTTGTCTTATTTTTCAAATTGACCTTGATTAAAAGTTATATTTGCATTTAACCTTCTGATCCATATTTTCCTCTCTCAATACTATATACTCAGTGCCTCCTATTTGTATACATAGTGTATGCAAGCAAAGAATCTCACTGTGCCAATAAAGTAAAGTATTCCTATTATTGTGAGAGTTTATATCTACAATTAACTCTGCTTGTACAATTCCTCTATGCACCTCAAAGCCCCGAAAAATGTTTTCCCAAAAATGCATAATGTTAATTAACAATGATTTGCAAGAACACTTGAAGTGCTTTTATGCAATTCCACAAGCTTCTAAGTACAGTGCAACTACTGATAACCATTTGAAATTGTACACATTTTGAAAACAACTCAAAACATCATTTATCAGACACAAAAAATCATCAGAATCCTGCACAAAATTGCCAATTTCCACACTGCCCCAAAGAAAGACTGACATACTTAATTCACTAAAAATAAGATGTTTAATAAATCAACATCTGGCCAAAAAAACATTAGGAGCAAATATTCCCTATTTTTTAAGAGGAGAGAGATTGAAAGGCTTGGGAACTTGGGACAGTTAATGAGGAAGTCTTGAGTCCCAATATGATAAGTTTTAATAGTAAGATTAAACGAGTACTTACCAGTACGAAGTTTGATCTGTATTTTATGAGGAGTTACGATGAGGGATTACGTGAAGAACCCGCTCAGTGCGCAGGTGCGGCATACTTCCAAGCAGCGATGTGGAATCACAGATAGACACAATATTTGAAGTAAACATAGTAAAGATCAAGGAGACATCAGTTTACTAGTTTGATCTATGTAATGAGGGTGGGAGCGGAGGGCACGTAATCCCTCATCGTAACTCCTCATAAAATACAGATCAAACTTCGTACTGGTAAGTACTCGTTTAATCTTACTATTTTACTTCGGAGTCACGTGAGTGACTACGTGAAGATTTCAAAGGTCTGTGATTTCAAACCGTGTAACAGTTTTTATTTCACTCACTGCCGAAGTTCTTGAGGGAGGAAGTGTTATCGTAATCAACCAATGGATCTGCTTTCTCAAGAAACAGAAAGGTATTTATTAACAATAACAACATAAATAGCTCCCCTGAGCTTAAATTAAATATTTGCAGCTTGTAATATTCTGTCTGCAATTAAGTCAGGCTTTATCAACGGTTTACAATAAAAATATTCTGAACGTCGTTTCCTTCGACCATCCTGCCGTATTGAGGATGTGGTCAACCGGAACGTCCATTCGTTCAGCCGCTGATATCGATGCTGCCCCAGTGGAATGGGATTTAAATGTATTATTGTCTATTCCGGCAGCTTTCAGTACCTGTTTGAGCCACCTTGAAGTGGTTTGGTTCGTTACCCCGTCTTGGGGTTTCTTGTGGTTGACCCATAGGGCTTTTTCTCTCCCTCTGAGATTGTGGGTTGTGTCTATATATTGTTGTAGATGGGTCACCACACTCAACCTGGACTCTGGTGGGTAGGCCCGGAATACCACCAGTGAATTGGGCGTTCCTGGTTTGGTTTTTACCAGACCTAGAATGATGAACGTGATGCGGTCTGGGGTGATCACCATGTTATCCAGTCTTAGTTTTATGGAGTGACTGGACTCTGTGAGCGGATACGAGAGCCATAAGCATGACCGTTTTTAACGTAGATTGCTCAAGACTGAGGGATCTAGCTGGTGGCCATCATCTGAGATATGTCAATATCATACTGATATCCCATACATGGGTATACCTGGGTTTTGGGGCTTGTTATTGTAAATGCCCTTCATAAGTTTTATCATCAGTGGATGGGATCCCATGCTCTGCTGTCCTGCTGTTTTAGATAAGCAGACAGGGCGCTTCGTGCTGTATTTACGGCACTGTAACTCATCTTTTCATCATGGTGTAGATGGCCCAGGAACTCCAGCACATCAGTGGTTGAGTAGTTTTGTATGTTGTCCCTGCGTCCTGGCAGTATTTTTCCCATTTTTGCTTCTTGGTGGCTGTTCGCAGGGATGCCGACATGGTGGTGATGGTTCATTTGGATAATCCCAGTCCCTGGTAAGGTTTATTCAAACCTACAACCCAGGAGTTTGATGTTTTCATGGCATGGGTGGCTTATGCCTGATACTGGGTGAGTCAACAACCGTGGTCCACTGGGGAAATCCATAGGTGAGTCGACCACCATGTCGTGATGAACTGGAAACCATGGCTGTGTAGGCCAGTCGGGCACCTTCAATATCCCAGAGGCAGATTCCATCTGTATTGCGAAGTGCCCGACTGATGAGGCAGAGGGAGGGAAAGCAAAAAGCAGAAATTCCCCCAATTCAGCGTGTAGGCATCTACCGCTGCTGCCTCTGATCTGGTTCCTAAGTCACATACATAGGTAACTGGTGATTCCGTCTTGTTGCAAACAAATTGATATCTGGCGTTCAATATTGCTTAATAACTTTAGCAAATATTTTGGGTTTGACATCCATTCGTTGTTATCATAAATTTTTTCCCCCGTGATCTGGTGTCTGCCACTGTGTTTTAGCTTACCTAGGAGATAGGCAGCCGATAGTTAAAAAATGTCTTTCGACACACCATTGCCAGATCTGTTTGACCAATTTGTTGCACGATAATGATTTTATGCTCCCCATATGGTTAATATAAGCCACCACCATAGTATTATCAATCCGTAACCGCACATGCACGTGCTGCATTTGAAACGCATATGCTTTAACCCATAATAGGCGACCAACATTTCCAAATAGTTGATGCCCAGTGTGTGTAGTAACGATGATTCTGAATTGGTCCATCTGTCACCTGTGCTGGATATGGAGTTAGTTGCTCCCCAGCCTAAAGCACTGGCATCGGTTTTTAATAACCAAGTTAGGATTGGTGATAATAATAGGGCTGAAACTGTGCCAAACATTGTCTGCCCACCACTGTAATTCTGATATAGCTTCAGTGGGTAAATTCATGATTTGATTATAGTGACCCGAGCACCTTGGCAAAGTAACAGTCATATGGATTGAATTGATATTGAAGCCCAGATAATCCATGGTAGTTAACGGCTTCAATTTTGATTTATCTGGGTGTAGGACGAACCTCAGTGTTTCAAGGAGCTGTTTCGTAGCTAGAACTGCTGCCACAGCTAATTCCTTTGTTTTCCCTAATATGAGGATATTATCAAAATATGCCATGACTATGCTTTTGTTTTCTTAATATTTTCATGGCTATTTTTAGTATTTTTGTAAATAGGGCTGAGGTTAGACCATTGGGCAATGCTCTATACTCCCATAGTTGCCCCAACCAGATAAATTTTAGGTATCTACAATGATCCTTGTGTATGGGTATTAGATAGTAAGCATCTTCAATATCAATGCTTGCCATAAAGTGTCCTTTGGAGATCAGATGTCTGGCAGTGACAAACGTCTCCATCTTGAAGTGTATATACTCAACAGATTTATTTAGTGATGTTAAGGCAATGATGATGCGACATCCACCATCTTTTTTAGTTTTAGTGAATATATTCGATACAAATTCCAATGGTTCATGTTTGGTCTTTTCAATGATCACTTTTGCAATGATCCTTTTTAGTTCAGCTTGTCCTTCTCGCTTCTCTTTCTTAGAGGGAAAAATAGCCTTTGGGCGCATGCTGAACTGGCGGTAATATGCCCAATTTGAATTCAATTTTGTATCCACTAATACTGTTGAGTATATATTTGTTATTTGTGACAGTACCCCATGCTTTTTTAAAAACAAGTGTAATCGCCCCCCAGTTAGTAGAGCACCCTTATTTTGTGTAAGCTGGCAGGAACCAGACTACCTACCTCCATGTTCATTGTTTCTTCATGAAGGCTCTGTTTTGCTGGTATGCTGGTGCTGTCGGTGGGGCGGCGCATTTTCCCTGGGGTCCGCTCCGGGCGCATGTCTAAAAAAGACCTTTGGGGGTAATAAGCAGTGGTCCCCGAGCTTTCACCAGTCCTTGGATGTGGGTGTTGACTGGTGGATGCCGAGGGGTGCTGCCAGCTGGGTGTTGGATGAGATGTCCTGCTCGTTCCCGGGCCTGCCCTCATGAGGCCCACAGGTTTAGCTGCCTCTCTTTCCGCTGCAGCGGTTTTGCATGGCCCCGCATATTTGGGGTTGAGGGCAGGTCTTATATTGTCCTCCCTTAGATTGTTGATCTCATATTGTGTATTGCACATTAGTGCTAATACTCCTGTTGGCAGGTGGTCATGTTAGTATGTTCCGTGGAAACGAGCAAAGGCGGTGATTTGATGTTAGGAGCTTCAGAATTCGCTGCATTTTTAGCTCTTGACTGCGAATCTGCTGACCCAGCTGCCTCCAGATTTGACCGTTGACACTCTTTACTTTAGTGCCTCTCAATTCTCTGGCGCTGTGTACTCTTCTAAAGCTTCTAGAAAGGCCGTCTCCTGCAGGGCTTTGTTGGAGAGATGGTTGATACTGGCTGCCATCTTAGGTTCCAGTAGTCTTCCTGCGCGTGGTGGTGCCATATAGTGGCCCACGACACCCAGCAGCTCTTCATGATCCTGCTCCCCTGGCATACTTCTGCTCTCGTCCGCCTGCCCTTGTTGTAGACCAGCCCAGCCCTGGTCTCCCTTGCTAGCCTCAAAAGAGGGAGCAGAGGGTACTGTAGATACTGTGGAGGAGGCATATGCCCTACCTCCCTGAGATCGTTTTTCCTGAGGTTTGGTCTTATACCCTTCCTCTTTGACCAGCCTAGCTCTGGTCCCATCAATCCCTCGACAAGGGAGATGGCTAGTGCAATAGCACTGGGGTGGGAGTGTTAGCTCCCTTGGCATTCAGCCAGTGACCCCTCTTTTTTCTGGAGTTTTTTAGCTCCATGACCTCCTCTGGCTTGGGGAGACAGACATACTTGTTTTTTGCTGTCTCCAGCCTGTTCCAGAGCTTGAGGAAAGTTAATTCTGTAGAACCGGTATTTTTGGTAAGATTTGGTCTTACCTGTTGATAGAGGCTGCCTGCCGTTTTCGGGCGGCATTCTAGCGGTTCCCGGGCGGCGATTCTCCTTGTCAGGAGTCTGCAGGGGTTGCCGGTCGGGTTTTAAATTTCCCTCCGGTCCGCTGCTGTTAATCAAACAGCTGTTCAGCGGACCGGCATCAGCGCAGCACCCTGTCAGAGGTCCGCAGCGTGTGCGGTCCCGTTTACGCCTATCCCCCTCCACTGTCGGCTCCTTCGCTGGAGTCGAACGGGGGCCGCTTCCTCTGCTGCTTTGCTCCCCTGGAGCAAAAAACACAAGGCCCGATTAAGGTAGGTACTTACCTAACGTTCCTTATTTCAGGCTAGTTGCGAGAGCGCCCGACTCCCGTCTGGGCCGCCGTTGCACAGCTGGACATAATGCCGCACCTGCGCACTGAGCGGGTTCTTCACGTAGTCACTCACGTGACTCCGAAGTAAAATCTGCAAATTGAGAGGGAGAAGGTGATATCTGATGTGTCGGTATTGAAGCTGGGCAAAGGGGACTACAGAGGCATGAGGGCGGAGCTGGTCAAAGTTGACTGGAAAGGGGCATGACGGTGGAACAGCAATGGCGGGAATTTCCGGGAATAATTCGGAAGATGTAGGATCTTTTCATTCCAAAGAGGAAGAAAGATTCTAGGGGGAGAAAGAGGCGACCGTGGCTGACAAGGGAAGTCAAGGACAGTATAAAACTAAAAGAGAAGGCATATAACATAGCAAAGATTAATGTAGATTGGGAAGCTTTTAAAGAACACCAGAGGGTACCTAAATAGACAATACGGGGAGAAAAGATGAAATACGAAGGTGTGCTAGCCAATAATATAAAAGAGGATAGCAAGAGTCTTCAGTCATACAAAGAGCAAGAAAGAGGCAAGAGTGGACCTTGGACCACTGGAGAAATATGCAGGAACAGTGATAATGGCTAATAAAGAAATGGCAGAGGAGTTGAATAACTTTTGTGCGTCAGTCTTCACATTGGAAGACACCAGCAACTTGCCTCAAATGCAAGAGATTCAGGGGTTGGAAGTTAGTGGAGTGGCTATTACCAGGGAGAAGGTGCTTGGGAAGCTGAAAGGGCTGAAGGTGGATAAGTCACCTGGGCTGGATGGACTGCACCCGCGGATTCTGAAAGAGGTGGTTTAAGATATTGTGGAGGCATTGATAGTGATATTTCAGGAATCACTAGTGACAGGAGAGGTCCCAGATGATTGGAAAATTGCTAATATTACCCCGCTGCACAAAAAGGGAGCAAAGCAGAATAGTGGGAACTACAGGCCAGTTAGTCTGACTTCGGTGGTTGGTAAGATTTTAGCGTCCACTAGACAAAGTGCAGACCCGTTGGGTCTGCTCCCCCAATGGTGTGATCCCCCAACCCAATATTCCACCATGCACCCGTCTCCTCCAATGGAACTGAAGCCGTTCCCAAAAGTAAGATTCCAGCAATGCCCTGCCTCTTTAAAAAAAAATCGAATGGCACCTCCCCTGCCTGCTGCAGCAGTGAAAAGTTCAGTGTTCCTGTCTTGCAACTTTGTTTCGAAGTGTGTTGGAAGCTGATAGGAAGGAGCAGCCGTCAACGAATCAAAAGGCAGGAAGGGATCCGTACTGCAGGCGGACTGATTTGAGTTTTATATATTAATAGATTATAAAGGATGAGGTTACGGAGTACTGAGAAGTTCACGATAAAATAGGTCAAAGTCAGTATGGCTTTGTGAAGGGGAGGTCTTGCTTGACAAATTTGCTGGAATTCTTTGAAGAAGTAAATAGAAGGACAAAGGAGAGTCAATAGATTTTGTTTACTTAGATTTTCAGAAAGCCTTTGATAAGGTGCCACACGTTAGGCTGCTTAGACAGATTAAAGCCTACAGTATCAAAGGGCAGATAGTGGCAAGATTGGCTGGATGGCAGAAGACAAAGTGGCAATAAAGGGGGCTTTCTCCGGTTGGCTGCTAGTGACTAGTGGTTCCGCAAGGGTCAGTGCTAGGGTGCAGAATTCCCAAAAGTCGAATCGATAGTAAAGAAAGCAAATTCAATGCTAGCATTTATTTCAATATGGTTTGTATACAAAAACAGGGATGCAATGTTGAGGCTCTATAACTTAAGGCACTGGTCAGGCCGTTTTTGGAGTATTGAGAGCAATTTTAGGCACCATATCTGGCTCTGGAGCGGGGCCAGAAGAGGTTTACAAGAATGATCCCAGGAATTAGTAGATTAACCTATGATGAGTGTTTGTCGGCACTGGGCCTATAATTGCTGGAGTTTAGAAGAATGAGGGGGGGACCTCATTGAAACACACAGAATAGTGAAAGGCTTGGATAGAGTGGATGTGGAGAGGATGTTTCCACTAGTGGGAGAGTCCAGGACCAGAGGTCGTAGTCTCAGAATTAAAGGATGTTCTTTTAGGAAGTAGATGAGGATAAATTTCTTTAGTCAGAGGTGAATCTGTGGAATTCTTTGCCACAGACGGCTATGGAGGCCAAGTCATTGGATATTTTTAAGACGGAGATATAAAGATTCTTCATTAGTACAGGAGTCAGAGGTCATGGGGAGAAGACAGGAGAATGGGGTGAGATAGATCAGCCATGATTGAATGGTGGAGTAGACTTGATGGGCCGAATGGTCTAAATCTACTCCTATTCCTTATGACCTTATGAGGACAGTCCCTATTATGGTTAAAGGGACACTGCATGTCCGAGGGCGTAAGAAAGTCGATAATTTCCAGGGCCTGATCAGATATATCCAAGGACACTTGGACACAGAAGCTAGAGAAAAAATGTTGGATTCTTGACTGACATATACAAATAATTAGACAAGGGCGAGGTGCCAGATGACTGGAGGGTGGCTAATGTTGTGCCTCTATTTAAGAAGGGCTGCAAGGAAAAGGCTGGGTATTATAGACCAGCGAGCCTAACATCTGTGCAAGTGAGTTACTGGAGAAAACTTTGAGGGAATAGATACATGTGTATTTGGATAGACGGGTTGACTCAGGATAGTCAACATGGTTTTGTACGTGTGAGATCATAGTACAGCACAAGGACAGGCTCTTCGGCCCACAATCTGGCGAGATCAGGAGGCCAAAACCATCACATCTTCCCGTGTATAATCAAGATAATAGACAATAGGTGTGGGAGTAGGCCATTCAGCCCTTCGAGCCAGCACCGCCATTCACTGTGATCATGGCTGATCATCCACAATCAGTAACCCTTACCTGCCTTCTCCCCATATCCCTTGACTTCGCTATCTTCAAGAGCTCCATCTAACTCTCTGCCTCCACTGCCTTCTGAGGCAGAGAATTCCACAGATTCACAACTCTTTCGGTGAAAATGTTTTTCCTCATCTCAGTTCTAAATGGCCTAACCCTTATTCTTAAACTGTGACCCCTGGTTCTGGACTCCCCAAACATGTTTCCTGCCTCTAGCATGTCTAATCCCTTAATAATCTTATACGTTTCAATAAGATTCCCTCTCATCCTTCTAAATTCCAGTGTATACAAACCCAGTCGCCCCATTCTTTCAACATATGACAGTCCCGCCATCCCGGGAATTAACCTTGTGAACCTACGCTACACTCCCTCAATAGCAAGAATCCTTTCTCAAATCTAAACATAACTAAAACTCTGATCTTGGGCTCTTCCGGTTTGCGTTTTTGTTCTCTTTGCGCAATAACGGTACACAGCGCTATGATTTTTTGCCACCTGTGCAGCAAGGTTTGTTCCAATCGATGGTATAGTTTCAAATTTATTAAAGTTTGAAAATCTTAAAAACCACGCTTGCGCAGATTAGTTTCTTCTCCTGTCAGTGACCGGCACGCAGATTGGTCTCCTGTCCTGTCATTCACCGGCGGCACCCGCCGTTGCACGACTACAGCCACACAGCCGGAAGCGGCTGGAGGGGACAGTCACAGCCGCCGCGGGCAACAATCAAAGCCATTGCAGGCCACAGCCAGAGACGCCGCGAGCTACAGCCAGAGCAGCCATGGGCCAGCCAGAGCAGCCATGGGCCACAGCCAGAGCAGCCACGGGCCACAGCCAGAGTCGCAGCGAGCCACAGCCAGAGCCGCCGCGGGCCACAGCCAGAGCCGCCGCGGGCCACAGCTGCGGGCCACAGCCAGAGCAGCCGCGGGCCACGGCAGCCGCGGGCCACAGCCAGAGCAGCCGCGGGCGATAGCTAGAGCCGCCGCGGGCCACAGCCAGAGCAGCCGCGGGCCACAGCCAGAGTAGCCGCGGGCCACAGCCAGAGCTGCCGTGGGCCACAGCCAGAGCAGCCGCGGGCCACAGCCAGAGCAGCCGCGGGCGATAGCTAGAGCCACCGCGGGCCACAGCCAGAGTAGCCGCGGGCGATAGCTAGAGCCACCGCGGGCCACAGCCAGAGTAGCCGCGGGCGATAGCTAGAGCTGCCGCGGGCCACAGCCAAAGTAGCCGCGGGCCACAGCCAGAGCTGCCGCAGGCCACAGCTAGAGCCGCCGTGGGCCACAGCTAGAGCCGCCGCTGCTCCAGGGGAAAGGAGCGGCACCCTCGAGATCCTGGGGAGGTGAGGAGGGAGAATGTCAAGTCAAGTCAAGTCACATTTATTTATATAGCACATTTAAAAACAACTCTCGTTGGCCAAAGTACTCTACATTTGGTATAAGAATAATATAACAAACAAACTACATACATATATACATATCGCCCCCGCTCAGAGGACGTCAAAAATGGCTTGGGAGTACAGATAAGTTTTTAGTCTCAGCTTAAAGGAGTCGATAGAGGGGGCAGTTCTGATGGGAAGAGGGATGCTGTTCCAGTCTAGGAGCTGCAACCGCAAAGGCGCGGTCGCCCCTGAGCTTATGCCTAAACCGCGGGATATTCAGCAACCCCAAGTCGGCCGATCTGAGGGACTTGGAGGTGGTGTGATGGGCGAGCAGACTTTTAATGTAGGTGGGGGCAAGCTCATTGAGGGTATTGTAGACATGAAGGAGGATCTTGAAATTTATTAGGAACCGCACAGGGAGCCAATGGAGAGAGGCCAGGATCGGGGTGATGTGGTCCCTTTTTCGAGTGCCTGTCAGGAGCCTCGCTGCGGTATTTTGGGCCAGTTGCAGGCAGGACAGGGTAGATTGGCTGATGCCAGTGTAAAGGGAGTTGTAGTAATCTAGGCGGGAGGAGATAAATGTGTGGGTGATCTTTTCGAGGTCATTAAACTGGAGGAATTGTTTTATTTTAGCTATCGTCCGAAGCTGAAAGAAGCTAGCTTTTACCACAGCATTGACTTGTTTGTCAAATTTCAGTCCTGAGTCAAATATCACGCCAAGGTTTTTGACGTGAGGTTTGAATAGTGGGGTAGGGCTTCCAAGGCTGCCTGCTATCATTTTGATTGAGTCCGAGGGGCCGAGGGGCCGAGAAGGATGACCTCAGACTTACTCTCCTTTAGTTGGAGGATGTTCTGGGCCATCCAACACTTTATATCCTCGAGGCAGCGGGTAAGGTTAAGCAGATTTGATTGGTTTTTGGGCTTCAGGGGGAGATAGAGTTGTGTATCATCTGCGTAGCAATGGAAGGAAATGCCGTGCCTTTCAATGACTTGGCCTAAGGGGAGCATATACAGGGAGAAGAGAATGGGGATTGATGGGGAGGAGGGGGTAGGGACGGAGAGGGGGGAAAGTGGGGGAGGAGGGGGAATAGAGGGAGAGGAGTGGGGGAGGCAGGGAGTGGGGAATAGGATAGGAGGGCAGTGGGGGAGATGAGGAGGGATAGTGGGGGGTATAGGGGGGAGGTGAGAAGTGGGGGATAGAGGGATAGGAGGGGGGTGGGGGGGTAGAGAAGTTATGGAGGGAGGGAGGGGGTGATTGAGGGTAGGGGGAAGGAGAGGGAGGGAGAGGTGAGGGAGGGATTGTGGCGGGAAGGAGAGGGGTCATAAGAGAGAGGGGAGGGAGTGCTGGGGAATGAGGTGAAATGAGCCACGCCTGCGCAGTTGGGGGCTATAGGTAAGCAGTAAAATATTACGTTGGGGGAACGGTTTGCATTGGGGGAATGGATGAGTGGTGGAATATTGCATTGGGGAACGATTTGTGTTGGGGGACCAGGCCTGCAGTGTGACAGGAACCCAACGGGTGCCACTTAGGCTAGTTTAGAGACCAAAACTGCACACAATACTCTGTGCACCTGTAGAAGTACCTCTTTGCTCCTATACTCAACTCTTCTTGTTATGATGGCCAACATGCCATTAGCTTTCTTCACTGTGTGGCGGCGCCTGATAGCTACCCAAGGTCACGACGAACCATCAACTCTAGAGGGTGGCATCTTGATGGGGGAGGTGCAAGTCACAGGGTCGGTATCTGAATTGTTATTTAAGGCCGGGCAACACCCGTGTCAGCTGAGGAGTAGGGAGCTGTATGCAGAAGAATAAACACGTCTAGAACACACAACTTGTGGCCGACTATTTTTTGGCTGGACTCCTGCCAGTCCCCGCCACAACTGCCTGTTGTAATGCATGCTTACTTTCACTGACTGATGAACAAGGAGACCCAGATCTTGTTGTACATCAAATCGTCTCTCCCCCATCTGGGCCAATCTGACCACATCTCCCTATTTTTAACTCCAGCATATAGTCCACTCATCAATACAATCAAACCAACTGCTAGGGACATTCAAGTGTGGCCTGAGGGAGCTTCTGGGCAATTACAGGACTGCTTTAACCGAACCGACTGGGACTTGTTTGAGGATGAGGAAATTGACACCTACACTTCAACTTTTTTTACAGGAAAAGCTGTAATGGTGTAATAGTGTTAGTGACAATGTCACTAACACTAAACGCATCTGTAACCCTCCCAACAACAAACCATGGATGACCAAAGGCATCCGACTCCTTTTAAAAGTCGACAATATGGCTTTTCGGTCCGACAACATAGAGCTGTATAGTGCGGTCAGGTCCGACCTGAAGAGGGGCATTAGGAACGCCAAAGCAGCCTATAAGCGAAGGATTGAGAGTCACTTTAACAACTCAGACTCCTGTCGCGTATGGCAAGGTATACGGCACATCACGAACTACAAAAACAATACCAACTCATCCAGCAGCAACAGTGCCTCGCTGGCAGAACAGCTCAGCCACTTCTTTGGCCACCAGGAGAGGAGAGAGACGGTCATGCCCACTACTCCACTCCAACACCCAATAGCCAGACACTCATCATACAGTCTGCTGATGTCAAACACAACACTCCGGAATGTTAACATACGGAAGGTAGCCGGACCAGACGGAGTCCCAGGATGGGTTCTCAAAGACTGTGCTGTTGAGTTAACTAATGTATTGACAAAAATCTTCAATCAATCCCTGGCATAATGCATGGTCTCCACATGCCTAAAAACATTGAATATAGTGCCAGTACCGAAGCAGAGAGCCATAACCTGCCTCAACGACTACAGGCCGGCCACTCTCCCATCAACCCTGGATCCACACCAATATGCGTACAGAGCAAACAGATCAACAGATGACGCCATTGTCACTGCCCTCCATACTGTACTGCTCTACCCAGAACAACGGGGAGCATATGCACGACTGCTATTTGTGGATTACAGCTCTGCATTCAACACAATCGTACCCAGTAGACTGGTCTCCAAGCTGTCTGAACTAGGCTTCGAACACAACATCTGCCTAAAGATTAAGGACTTCCTAACGGACCAGCCGTAGTCAGTCAGGATGGAACCCCACCACTCCCCCACTATGACACACAGCACAGTAGCTCCACAAGGCTGTGTGCTGAGCCCCCTCCTCTATACCTATGACTGCATGCCGACCCACAGCACAAACAGCATTATAAAATTTGCAGATGACATGACAGTGGTGGGGCTGACCACTGAGTGCGATGAGTCAGCTTACAGGGAGGTGATACAGAGGTTAATAGGCTGGTGCTCCGAGAACAACTTAGCACGCAATACAAAAAAAAAGAGCTCATCGTTGACTTCAGGAAGAGGCAGGGTGACCATCCCCCACTGCACATAAACGGAGAAAGAGTGGACAGAGTCTCCAGTTTCAGGTTCCTGGGCACCCACATCTCAGCAGATTTCAGGTGGTCAACTAACACGCACTGCCTGGAAAACGACGGCTTTACTTCCTACGATCACTAAGGAAAGTCAACTTGCCACAACAGCTGCTAATGTCATTCTACCGTTGCTCCATAGAGAGTGTCCTGACTCATAGCATCCTGGTATGGTATGGCAACAGTTCTGCGGCTGACAAGAAGACTCTGCAGAGAGTCATCAATACAGCCCAGAAGATCACCAGCACACACCTGCCTGCCCTGGAAGAGATCTATAGCAGAGCTGCCAAGTTTTGTCAGAGCATTTCAGTATTCTAGTACCTGAAAATCAGTATTTTGCTGAGGAAATCAGTATTTTTACGCGGTGCCATTTTGCTGAAAAAAGTATTATTTTTTATGTGCGGTCATACCCATGTAAGAGTACAAGCATGCATAAATTCTCTACCAATTGACATGTCTTCTACGCACTTTACTTCACAGTGCATTCCTTACCATCTCTTTGTATACTGCTGTTTGAATGGTTGCTTCCTGCTTTTAGCACCAGATGATGATGTAGAAGCCATTTTAGAAGCCTCTCTCCCTTGCTCTCTCTCTCTTTCCCTCCCTCTCCCACAGCCCCCCTCCCTCTTTCCCTCCCCCTCCCTCTCTCTTCCTCCCTCTCTCCTTTTTTTTCTCCCTCCCTTTCTTATTCCCTCCCTCCCTCCCTCCCACTACCTCTCCTTCCTCTCTGCCTCCTTTTTCTTCTCTCCCTCCTTCTCCCTCTCTCCCTCCCCTAACAGTCTGTGACCCATAGCGTTGTGGCCATAGTGCTATGTGTAAAGCCCGTACATAGCTCTATGTGTAAAGGCAATAGCGCTATGTGTAAAGCTCCAGCTAGAAGCTCTATTTTTTGGAACCCATAGCGCTGTTCGGTTAAATTCCCACGCGTTAAACTGGCAGCGCTGTTTAAACCTGGAGCAGGACAGGCAGATCAAAGCTTACAAAAATAATTATACAGATCTTGAAATTTAAAATACTAATAGATTTAATCTGCTATAATTTTTAGAGGTACAGTATGACTTTTTATATCCATGCATTTTTTAAGCAGCAAGATGAAACTGGAAGTCGGGCTGATTTTTAAAAATTCCGTATTTTACAAAGCAAATCCGTACATCCCTACTCTGATCGCATTTCCGTAAAAAAACACGGAAAATCCGTACTGCTTGGCAGGTCTGCTATAGCTTTCGTTGCCTGCAGAAGACATCACGCATACTAAAGGTCTCATCTCATCCCGCACATCACTTGCCCTCAGGAAAGCGTTACAGGTCCATCACATCACACACCACAAGATTAACAAACAGTTTCTACCCCAAGGCCATCACCACTCTGAACTCTGCACTGAACACACAGCCCCCAGAGCCAATATTTTGTACTGCCACAACACTCAACTGTGAAATATTGCACATTCTGACTTGATGACGTTTTTCTTGCCGTTTTTGTTGTTTCCATTGTCGTTATTATTTATCTGTTACGTAGGAGCTCCGCTCGGGCAGTGCGCCTGAAATTTCATTGTATGTATTTACAATGACAATAAACTGTATTATTATTATTATTATTATTTTCCAAACACTCTAGTCAGAGTGTTAGAGGGAGTCAGTGAATCACAAAGTGTGGAAACGGGCCCTGCAACCTAACTTGCCTGCGCCTATCTACACAAGTCCACACCTGCCTCCATTTGCCCCATGTCCCTCTAAACCTATACTATCCATATACCTGTCTATATGTTTCTAACACGCTATGATGGCCTCCTCCGGCAGCTTATTCCAAGAAATAATTACCCTTCATGTGAAAAAAGGTCCTATTAAATTTCAGGTTCCTAATAAATCTTTCTTCCTTCACCTTAACTCTCTATGTCCTCTGGTTCCCAATTCCCTTACTCTAGGTAAAAGACTGTGCATTTATGCAACGCTAAGATCACCTTCTCCTAGCCTGTTCCACTTCTCCCTGTAGCTCAGACCCTAGAATCCTGGCAACAACCTTGTAAATCTTTTCTGCACCCTTTCCAACTTAACATCAGTTCTATAACAGAGTGAGCAAAACGTAACACAATACTCTAAGGGCGGCCTCACCAATGGCTTATACAACTGGTCAAAAAGGCTTTCAGTATATTGGCCTTCATAGATCAGGGTACTGGTCTGTAGAGGTTGGACATTATGCTACAGTTGCACACTTGCACCTGTACCTGTAACTTTACGTACTCAAAATTTATGAGAAGTGCATCCACCTCATCTCGTGCTTACATGTTTGTGTATCCGTTATCCCAGTAAATAATTTACATCAGCTTATAGGTACCATGGGAAATGGGGAAGTACAATGGGATCTGGGGGTCCTTGTACATTAGTCTATGAAAGTAAGCATGCAGGTACAGCAGGCAGTGAAGAAAGTTAACGGCATGTTGGCCTTTATAACAAGAGGAATCGAATATAGGAACAAAGAGGTTTTTCTGCAGTTGTACAGAGCCCCAGTGAGACCACACCTGGAGTATTGTGGGCAGTTTTGGTCACCTAATTTGAGGAAGGACATTCTTGCTATTGTGGGAGTTCAGCGTAGGTTTACAAGGTTAATTCCCGGGATTGCGGGACTGTCATATGCTGAGAGAATGGAGCAGCTGGGCTTGTAGTTTAGAAGAATGAGAGGGCATCTCATTGAAACATATAAGATTGTTATGGGTTTGGACACGCCAGAGGCAGGAAACATGTTCCCGATGTTGGGGGAATTCCAGAACCAGGGGCCACAGTTTAAGAATAAGGAGTAAGCCATTTAGAATGGAGATGAGAAAACACTTTTTCTCACAGAGTGTGGTGAGTCTGTGGAATTCTCTGCCTCAGAGGGCGGTGGAGGCAGGTTCTCTGGATGATTTCAAGAGAGCGCTAGATAGGGCTCTTAAAAATAGAGGAGTCAGGGGATATGGGGAGAAGGCAGGAACGGGATACTGATTGGGGATGATCAGCCATGATCACATTGAATGGCGGTGCTGGCTTGAAGAGCCGAATGGCCTACTCCTGCACCTAATGTCTATTGTCTATTGCTGAATGTCCACTGGTTCTTAAAGCTTCAGTGACTGTTTTCTGGTTTTTAAGCTTAAACAACCAGCACATATTCAACACTGGTGGATTGAAGTTCCTAGAATCGTGGACATTGAGACTGTTTCCTGGCTTGAGTGCCATGATTCTAAACTGTAGGGCTGTTTTAGGACCAATGGTCAGCTCCAACCCTGTGTCACTATCTCACAATCGATCTGACACATCTGCAAAGTCTTAAATTAAACAGAAATACAGGTTGAACAATGATTTTCTGCAATTGATGGTCTGCCCGCCTCTATAATTGGGACAAAATTATGAGTGTTGAAATTCCCAGAGAAACACAGATGACATTGGGAGTGGCGAGCACTCTTCCCGGCATGTCCCTCCATCGTGAAAGAGTTGAAGTTCCCCCTTGTTACTTCTATCCCTGCTGGCTCAATGTTTAGGTGTTTTGTGGTTCAACTCTGCCTGATCCTCACGCACCACCCCATAACCCCTCCTCCCATCAAGTGGGTGATTAGAAGGATGAAAAGGGGTTATGAAATGTCATTGGTGAGTTGGATTAAGAAATATCTCAAGGCTTTTCATACGTATGTTATAACGAGAGAGTGACCAAGAAGAAAGCAGGACCGCTCAAAGATAAAGGGTTGGAGTCGGAGGATGTAGGTGAGATGCTAAATGAGTACCTTGCATCTGCATACACCGAAGAGATGGAGGACACGAGAGCAGTGTGGACAATATAAATATGCTAGGGCAGATTGAGAATGAGTGCTGAGGTGGTGTTGAGGCTCTTGTAGAGCATTAAGGTAGATCAGTCCCCAGCAGCATGATGAGATCTATCTCAGGTTATAGAGGGAGACAAGAGAGGAGAATGTGCTGATGAGGACCTTTGTTTTTTCTCCAGCCACAGGCAAGGTCCCAGAGGACTGGAGATTGTCCAATGTTGTTCCTTTGCTCAAGAAAAGGGTGGCACAGTGGCACAGCAGAAGACTTGCAACCTGACAGCACCAGGGACCTGGGTTCAATCCTGTCTATGCGGAGTTTGTACGTTCTCCCTGTGACCTGCTCGCTGGTGCACTTTGAGTCGGGAGTGGGGTCTGTCGTCGGGGCTCTAAATGGCTGAGCGGATGGTGGGAGCTGGGGATGGGTTGGCAGGTCATTTCATTCATGTTAAGTTTACATTTTATATTTGTTTTATTTAAGTTTCTGGCATTCCATGGTGCTTTAGAGACATTGGTGGGGTGTCATTATCGGGCCACGGGTGTATTATCGCTTCCTTATCACGTGACCTCTGTTGGTCCAGAAAAACGGATAATCCAGTAAGACTGAAACCAAAAGTGTTGGAAAAATAGAAAAATAGGTGCAGGAGTAGGCCATTCGGCCCATCAAGCCAGCGCCTCCATTCAATATGATCATGGCTGATAATCCAAAATCAGTACACCATTCATTTTTTTCCCTCATATCCCTTGATTCCTTTATCCCCAAGAGCTAAGTCTCTCTTGAAAACATCCAGTGAATTATTCTCCACTGCCTTCTGTGGCAGAGAATTACACAGATTCACAACTCTCTGGGTAAAAAAAGGGTTCCTCATCTCAGTCCTAAATGACCTACCCTTTATTCTTAAACTGTGACCCCTGGTTCTGGACTCTCCCAACATCAGAAACATTGTTCCTGTATCTAGCCTGTCCAACCCCTTAAGAATTTTATATGTTTCTATAAGATACCCTCTCATCCTTCTAAATTCCAGTGAATACAAGCCCAGTCGACCCATTCTATCCTCATGTCAGTCTCGCCATCCCGGGAATTAACCTGGGGAACCTACGCTGCACACCCTCAATGTCCTTCCTCAAATAAGGAGACCAAAATTGCACACAATACTCCAGGTGTGGTCTCACCAGGGCCCTGCACAACAGCAGTGGGACCTCCTTGCTCCTAAACTCAAATCCTCTCGCAATGAAGGCCAACATGCCATTAGATTTCTTCACTGCCTGCTGTACGTGCATGCTTACTTTCAGTGACTGATGTACAAGCACACCCAGGTCTCTATGCATCTCCCCTTTTCTAATCTGACACCATTCAGATAATCTGAATTGTCTGAAGAAGGGTTTTGGCCCGAAACGTTGCCTATTTCCTTCGCTCCATAGATGCTGCTGCACCCACCGAGTTTCTCCAGCTTTTTTGTGTACCATTCAGATAATAATCTGCCTTCCTGTTCTTGCCACCAAAGTGGATAACCTCACATTTATCCACATTATACTGCATCTGCCCGGTCACCCAACCTATCCACCCTACAGCATATCATCCTCCTCACAGCTCACTCTACCACCCAGCTTTGTGTCAACCACAAACTTGGAGATGTTAGATTTAATTCCCTTGTCAAAGGCATTTTGAAAGTCCAGGTGCACCACATCCACTGGCTCTCCCTTAACCATTCTACTTGTTACATCCTCAAAAAATTCCAGAAGATTAGTCAAGCATGATTTCCTCTTCATAAATCCAACATGACTTTGACTGATCCTGTCACTGCTTTCCAAATGTGCTGCTATAACATCTTTAACAATCGACTCGCGCATCTTCCCCATGACTGATGCAAGGCGAACTGGTCTGGAAAATTGGTATTCAACCTGTAACTCCAAATGGCTTCAGGATGTCAAACCAAATCACCATTTCTGCAGTTGGCGAACAGGTCATCAATACTGCTTGTGGATTCCATCCTCCAAAAAGTGAGACATTTGATCAACATTGGATTCACAGACATAGAAACATAGAAAATAGGTGCAGGAGGAGGCCATACGGCCCTTCGAGCCAGCACCGCCATTCATAATAATAATAATACATTTTATTTATGGCCGCCTTTCAAGAGTAAAGACAGAATTCAATACAAAACACAATATGAGGCAATTCATGCACAGATGAAAAGGGAGGGGGACATGGCGCTAAGGATTGGCAGAGGTGAAGAGATGGGTCTTGAGGCGGGACTGAAGATGGTGAGGGACACAGAATTGCGGATCAGTTGGGGGAGGGAGTTCCAGAGCCTGGGAGCTGCCCTGGAGAAGGCTCTGTCCCCAAAACTGCGGAGGTTGGACTTGTGGATGGAGAGGAGACCGGCTGATGTGGATCTGAGGGACCGTGAGTGTTGGTAGGGGGAGAGGAGGTCAGTGAGATATGGGGGGGCCAGATGGTGGAGGACTTTGTAGGTGAGGATCAGAATTTTGTAGTTGATCCGGTGGGAGATGGGAAGCCAGTGAAGTTGTTTGAGGACTGGAGTGATGTGATACCAGGATTTGGTGTGGGTAATGAGTCGGGCGGCTGCGTTCTAGACCAGTTGGAGTCGGTTGATGTAGGTGGAGCTGATGCCAAGGAGAAGTGAGTTGCAGTAGTCCAGTTGGGAGGAGATGAAGGCATGGATGAGTCTTTCAGCAGCGGGAGGTGTGAGAGAGGGTCTGAGTTTGGCGATGTTGCGGAGATGAAAGAAGGAGGTTTTAATGACATGGCGGATGTGAGGCTCAAGGGAGAGGGTGGAATCAAAGATCACGCCAAGGTTGCGGGCATGGGGAGATGGGGAGACAGTGGTGCTGTCGATGGTGAGAGTGGGGTTATTGATTTTGCTGAATGTGGCTTTGGAGCCTATGAGGAGGAATTCTGACTTATCGCTGTTGAGTTTGAGGAAATTATGTTGCATCCAGGTTTTTGTAGCTGACAAACAGGAGTTGATATGGGAGATGGGGGGATTTGGTGCCGAGGTAGATCTGGGTGTCATCAGCGTAACAGTGGAAGTCCAGGTTGAAGTGGCGGAGTATCTGACCAAGGGAGAGGATGTAGATGATGAAGAGGAGGGGGCCAAGTACGGAGCCTTGGGGAACGCCTTGAGTGACTGTGGCTGTAGCAGAGGTGTGGTTGTGGAGAGCGATGAAGTGGGATCTGTTGGAAAGGTAGGAATGGAGCCAGCTGAGTGCAGAGCCTTCAATGCCGAGTTCATGGCTGATCGTCCTCTATCAATAACCCGTGCCTGCCTTCTCCCCATATCCCTTGATTCCACTAGCCATCAAGCCCATCCCAAATCCTCACTTATATATCATGATAATTTCTTTATAACCAAGAGTATGTCATTTGAGATTTCCCCTTTTCCCTATTTCAATTCACTTGCACGTGAAGTGGGCCTGAACCTAGCGTCCTCAATGTCCATTCCCCAACCTTGCTAAAGAAATAAAAACTATTATTCTTTCCACTTTTCCTTAACTTGACTCTTCCCCCCCCGTCATGGTTCCTGCACATTTCATTTCCTTGAAATCTATCCTATCAAAACACACAACCCCTCAGTTACTTTCAACTTTTCTACGGTCTTATTGCTATCCCTGGATCAATTCTCAATATGCGAATCCAATAGTTTTGCTCTGTGCTTCACTGGCACCCTCCATTAAAGCATGCATTACCATTAACAAATGAGCATGAAACCCAACTGCTCCCACTCATTTCTCTTACCAGCCTCCTTACCACCATACCCAATTAAGTCAATCTTAACCAATTCCCTTCTTTTGTTTTCACCTCAGGTTGTTGTCCAACCATCCGCCTATCAAACTCCCCCCTCGCCTCTGATCACCTATTGCCTGCCATGCTTTGTCCTGCCTCTCCTCTCTTCTATTTTTCTTCTCTCCCGCAAATAATCTGTCTGAAGGGTCCTGGCCCGAAATATGACCTACTCAGTTACTTTGAGTCTTTCCCTCCCTGTCTAGCTCTACTCATCAAATATTGACACCAAAAGGTCCAGAAGGTCCAGTACAGGTTCTCCTCAGGTGGCAAAGGGGTTGCATTTCCGAGAACTGTTTATAAGCTGAACAGTTTGCAACCCAGAATTACAGCAGCCTGACAGTATACTTCAATAACATAGAATAACCATGGCCAACCTTTAGATAACGCAGATCAGATATTGCCATGGGCAGTTTCCACACAGCAGAAGATTATTGCATCCTTGCAGCAGCTGACAAATTCATCCCACTAGTCTCCCATACACTCCTTCACAGAGTCAAACAGCACCGAAAAAGGCAGTTCAGCCCAACTCGTCCATTTTGATCAAGATGCCCAATCTAAGCTAGTCCCATTCCCCACATTTGGCCCATATCACTCCCACCTATCAATGGATGCCTCGGAATAGCAGCTAACATCAACGTTTCCTCACATCTCTTCCGTTAGCTAGAAGATACAACTACTTTAAGGCATATATTACCCAATTCAAGAACAGTTTCTTTCCCACGTTCATCAAACTCCTGAACAGATTTCTCACATACCGAGTGTGTAGGAAAGAACTGCAGATGCTGGTTTAAATCTAAGGTAGACACAAAATGCTAGAGTAACTCAGCGGGACAGGCTGCACCTTTGGAGAGAAGGAATGGGTGATGTTTTGGATCGTGACCCTTCTTCAGACATGCTGAGGATGTATTTCTGATTTTCCAATCTACCTTGCTCAGACCTTTACACTGTTTCGATAGCTTTCTATGCACTTTCTCTGTAGCTGTGTTAATATATTTGACATTACATTTATTTTCTCTTTTGTACGAACTGTTATATGGTAATGATTGCACTTGTGCATGATATGATCTACCTCGATATCTCATCACAACAAAGCTTTTAATTATATCTCGTGACAATTATAAACCCATACTAAACTACAAGACATAAATCAGGAGCATGAAGGAATACTCTCCACCTACATGCATACATGCACGGCCAACAAATCTGAGGAATCTCAACATTATTGAGGACAATGTTCTCCGTTTCCTTGGAACCATAAATATTCATTCTCTCCACTACAGGTGCACAATGGCTAGACTGTGTTGAGTCTACCTGGTATACTCTCAAAGCATCTCACATAACTGCAGCCAGTATCATCAAAAGGACAAGGGCAGCTGGCATATCACAAAGCCACTACCAGGTTTCACACTGGAAAACTTGTACACTTGGAAAAACATTGTCAATCATTGATGCTGGGTCTAATCCTGGAACTCATTGCCCAAAACTCTCGCAGTACTTCATCAGAAATATTGCAACAATTCAAAAAGTTTATGGTGATTGAAGGATAGGCGATAAATACTGGCTTTGCCAGCGACGAAGTTCGACATTATGCTGGTAAGAACAAACAAATTATACTACTACCAATATTTTTCATCCTTGTAAAGAGTGCTGTGTTCATGAAATACCAAGCTTTCTTGCCAATAAAAAGCAAGAAGGAAAATGAAGTTCGCGTGGATGGGTACTTGGTGGCTAATGGACACATGGTGTGCGGAAAGGCTTGTTTCTGTTTTGTACAATGCTACAAGCAATGCAATGTACAATGTGTCCTGAGCTTCCTGCTGTGAACTAATTCATATATTTTCTGAAAACTAGTTCAAATATATTGTCATGTTAAGGTCATCAGTGGTCTCAGAAGTAACACAACCCAATTCATATTAATTTGACCAGTAAATTCCAAGTCTTATCAACAAAAAGAACACGATTAATGTAATGTATGTTTAAGAAAGAACTGCAGATGCTGGAAAAATCAAAGGTAGACAAAAATGCTGGAGAAACTCCGCGTGTGAGGCAGCATCTATGGAGCGAAGGAACAGGCAATGTATTGGGTCGAAACCCTTCTTGGCAAATTCAGTTTTCACATCTTCAACAGGTTTATTGAAATGCTGGCTCAAGATAAAGCCACAAGAGACAGGGCAGATATTAAATTAATATTTCTGATCCATTTTTACTGAGGAATTGATCATGGAATCTACGGAAATGATCATGGAATCTGAGGCATATAAAACGATCAAAACTGGTATTGAAGATTTTTAAGAGCATTAAGATAGGCAACTTCCCGGCGAATAACCAAGTGCACCCTCAGACCAGGGGAGACGAGGAAATAAATTGCGGGGGCCTTGCAATCATCTTTAGTTACAGGTAAAGTTGCAGATTATGCCATTTGATAGGCACATGGAAATACAAGGAAAAAGAGGGATATGGATCATGTACAGGCAGATGAGATCAGTTCAACTTGGCATGGTGTTCAGCACAAACATTATGGGCCGAAGGGTCCATTCATGTGCTGTACTGTTTTATGTTCTATCTGCTTCACATGGCAATAATTTACTTTCCCCTTGTTCTTAATAAGTACAATTCTCCCATATTTCAATGTCAGCTTATTGGACATGAGGCTGTTGCACAGTAATAATTGGCAGCCCAAGGAACAAGACATTTAACATTCCCAGCTCCGGGTCAATACTCAAGTTGAAACATTTTCTTCATCACAATTAGGCCTCTATTAGGCAATTTTTCAATTATCTCATCTCTGGAAACAGTATCAGCCCTTCAAGGTTGAATTCTGCTACTTTCGGCAATTTCAAACACAAGCAGCTTTCATATTCAATGGCCATCTAAAGATACATTAACAAGTCAAGTGAAAATAGATGTTCAAGGAATACGTCATCATAAAAAGACATAGTGCTGGAGTAAGTCAGCGGGTCAGGCACCATCTCTGGAGAACATGAATAGGTGACGTTTCGGGTCAGGACATTTCTTCAGATTGTGTTTGGGGGGAGGGGAGGGTGGCGAGGAATACATTATGTCATTTAGATACGATGGCGATATTTACCTTATTTCCTTAAATGTATTAGATAAAATGAAATTTTGTTATCATGTCTGCCAAACTTTTTTTTGAAAAGCGAAAGTATCCCCAAATGAACATGGATCACAACTCACTGAGGCAGATGCATTCACGTGCAAGTCTCAGAGCTGCCAAAATTGGGTGAGAGTTGAGAGTGAGAAATAGTTTGATCACTGGCCTTGGGGGTACCCGGTGAGGGAGTGGAGCAACCGAGTGGGGAGAGGGTGTGGAAGAAGGGTGTCCCCCCTCCCAGAGTAGGAACATTTTGAAATTTGATGTATTAAAATAGTAAGATTAAACGAGAACTTACCAGTTTGAATTTGATCTGTATTTTATGAGGAGTTACGATGAGGGATAACGTGAAGAACCCGCTCAGTGCGCAGGCGCGGCATACTTCCAAGCAGCGGTGTGGAATCACAGATAGACACAGTTATTTGAAGTAAACATAGTAAAGAAAAGGAGACATCAATTATTAGTTTGATCCATATAATGAGGGTGGGAGCGGAGGGCACGTAATCCCTCATCGTAACTCCTCATAAAATACAGATCAAACTTCAAACTGGTAAGTTCTCGTTTAATCTTACTATTTTACTTCGGAGTCACGTGAGTGACTATGTGAAGACTTCAAAGCTCTGTGATTTCAACCCGTGTAACAGTTTTATTTCACTCACTGCCGAAGTTCTTGAGGGAGGAAGTGTTATCGTAATCAACCAATGAATCTGTTTTTCAAGAAACAAAAAGGTATTTATTAACAATAACAAAAATAAATTGTTCCCCCGGGTTTAAATTAAATATTTGCAGCTTGTAATAATTTTTCTGCAAATAAATCTGGTTTCATCAACGGCTTATTATAAAAAGTATTGAATGTCGTTTCCCTCGACCATCCTGCTGTATTCAGAATATGGTCAATCGGTACGTCCATTCTCTCGGCCGTTGATGTAGATGCTGCCCTAGTGGAATGAGATTTAAATGTATTAGTATCTATCCCGGCAGCCTTCAGTACCTGTTTGAGCCATCTTGAAATGGTTTGGCTCGTTACCCGGCCATGAGGTCTCTTGTGGCTGACACATAAGGCTTTTTCACTCCCTCTGATATTGTGGGTTGTGTCTATGTAATGTTGTAGATGGGTCACGACACACAACCGTGGCTCTGGTGGGTAGGCCCGGAATACCACTAGTGGATTAGCTGTTCCTGGCCTGCTTTGTTTCACCAGTATGATGAATGTGATCTGATCTGGGGTGGTCACCATGTTGTCCAGCCTCAACTTGTGTAGTGACTGGACCCTCTGAGCGGATACAAGTGCCATCAACATGAGCGTCTTTAGTGTGGATTGCTCGAGGCCGAGGGATCTGGCTGGTGGCCATTCCCTGAGGTTTGTCAGGACCACACTGATATCCCAAATATGGGTATACCTGGGCTTAGGGGGCTTGATATTATAAATGCCCTTCATCAGTTTTACCACCAGTGGATGGGATCCCATTGCCTGTTGTCCTGCTGGTTTGAGATAAACAGAAAGAGCACTCCGTGCTGTGTTGATGGCACTGTAGCTGATCCCTTCATCATGGTGTAGATAGGCCAGGAACTCCAGTACGTTGGTGACTGTGGCTGTTGCATACGTTGTCCCTGTTTCCTGGCAGTACTTTTCCCATTTTTTTATGCTGGTTAAGTACTGCTTCTTGGTGGATGTTCGAAGGGATGCCGACATGGTGGTGATGGTTCGTTCGGACAATCCCAGTTCCAGGTAAGGTCTGTTCAAAACCTGCAACCCAGGAGTTTAATTTTCTCATGGCATGGGTGGCTTATGCCTGATACTGGTTGAGTTAATAATCCTGGATCACTGGGGAAGACCATTGGTGACTCTACCACCATGTCATGTAGAACTGGGGACCATGGATGTGTAGGCCAGTCGGGCACCATCAAAATTCCAGAAGCAGAGTCCATCTGTATTTTGCGAAGTACCCGACTGATGAGGCAGAAGGGAGGGAAAGCATAGAAGAAGAAATTTCCCCAATCCAGCGTGAAGGCATCTATCGCTGCTGCCTCTGGCGACATACATAGGTAACTGGTGATTTAGTGTTGATGCAAATAAATCGATATCTGGCGTTCCATATTGCTTAATAATTTTAGCAAATACTTTAGGGTTTAACATCCATTCGATGTTATCATTGAATTTGCGTGACCTGATGTCTGCCACTGTGTTTAGCTTACTTGGTAGATAAGTAGCTGATAGCCAAATATGTCTTTCGACACACCATTGCCAAATTATGTTGACCAATTTGTCGCATGATAATGATTTTATGCCGCCCATATGGTTAATATAAGCCACCACCGTAGTATTATCAATTTGTAACCGAACATGCAAGTGCTGCATATTAGATACATATGCTTTTAAACCATAAAAGGCGCCCAACATCTCTAGGTAGTTAATGCCCAGTGTAAGTAGTAATGATGACTCTAGGTTAGTCCATCTACCACCTGTGCTGGAAATGGAGTTAGTTGCTCCCCAGCCTTGAGCACTGGCATCTGTTTGAAGAACTAAAGTAGGGTTAGTGATGATAATAGGGCTGAAACTATGCCAAACATTGTTTGCCCACCACTGTAGCTCTGATATTGCTTCAGTGGGTAATTTCATGACACGGTCATAGTGACCTGTATGTCGTTTTAGTGCCTGTACCTTTGCTCTTTGTAAATTTTGATAGTGCAAAGGTCCGAATTGTGTAGCGGAAATGCTGCTACCATTTTCCCAATCACTCTTGCTACTTGTCGAATTGTTGGTCATTTGTTGACCATTAAATCGTTGCATGATTGTGCTAATGCAACCATTTTTGCCTTCGGCAAGGTAACAGTCATATGGACTGAGTTAATTGTGAAGCCCAGGTAGTCCATGATAGTGGATGGCTTCAACTTAGATTTATCTGGATGTAGGACGAACCCCAGAGTTTCGAGGAGCTGTTTTGTAGCTGATACTGCTGCCACAGCCAATTCCATCGTTTTCCCTACTATCAGAATATCATCCAGATATGCCATGACAATATGTTTTTGTTTTCTTAGTATTGCCATGGCTGGTTTCAATATTTTGGTGAATAATCTTGGGGCTGAAGTTAGGTCATTGGGCAATGCTTTGTACTGCCACATCTGCCCCAACCAGATACATTTTAGGTATCTGCAATGATCCTTGTGTATGGGTATTAGATAGTAAGCATCTTTAAGATCAATGCTTGCTATGAAGTATCCTTTGGAAATCAGTTGTTTGGCAGTAACAAATGTCTCCATTTTGAAATGTATATACTTAACAAACTTATTTAGTGATGTTAAGTCAATGATGATGCGACATCCACCATCTTTTTTGGTTTTAGTGAATATATTTGATACAAATTCCAAAGGTTCATGTTTGGTCTTTTCGATGACCCCCTTTGTGATAAGTCTCACCAGTTCAGCTTGTCCCTCACGTTTCTCTTTGACGGAGGGAGAAAATACCCTTTGGGGCCAATGTTGAACTGGCGGCGTTTTTTCTGACATGAACTGTATTTTATATCCACTAATGCTGTTGAGTATATACTTGTCACTCGTGACCGTACCCCATGCTTCTTTAAACAAGTGTAATCTCCCCCGTTAGTAAAGCACCCTTATTCTCTATATGCTGGCAGGAACCAGACCCACCTACCTCCATGGTTATTGGCATTTCCTCTGTTTCCTCATGTGCTTGAAGACTTTGTTTGTCTGACGTGCTGGCGATGTTGAGGGGTGGCGCATTTTCCATGGGGTCCGCTCTGGGCCCTGGTCTAAAAAAGATCTTTGGGGATAAAATGTGGTCCCCGAGCTTTCACCAGTCCCATATTGAGGACGTCGACTGGTGGATGCCGTGGGGTGCTGCCACTTGGGTATTGTAGGTCTTGGTTTGCTCGTCCCGGGGCCTGCCCTCATGAGGCTGAAAGTTTTCGCTGCTTCCTCCATGTCCCTCAGTTTCTTGTTGAGGTCTTTTCCAAATAACAGAGCGTCCGTCTCTGCAGCTGGGGCTCTGCACAACCCAGCAAATTTGGGATTGAGGGCAGGTCTTATGATTATTATTATCCGCCGGAGATTATTGATCTCAAACTGCGTGTTGCACATCAATGCCAGCACATCCTGCTGGCAGGTATCCATCTCCGTGCTTTCCACAGAACGAGCAAAGGCTGTGATGGCCGACGTCAGGAGCCTTAGGATCCGCTCTAGATTTAGTTCATGGTTACGGATGTGTGACCCCACGTGCCCCCAGATTTGGCTGTTCACACTCTTCACTCTGAGGGCCTCACAGTTCTCTGGTGCTGTGTAGAGTTCTAGCGCCTCAGAAAGCACCTTCTCCTGCAAGGGCTTATTTGAAAGATGATTGATGCTGGCCGCCAATCTTGGTTCTAGCGGTCTTCCAGCACATGGGGTTGCTACATAGCGGTCCACCACACCCAGCACCTCTTCCTGCTCCTGCACCCCTTGCACACTCCCAAACTCGTCCGTCAGCCCCTGTTCCAGACCAGCCCAGCCCTGGTCACCAATGCTAGCCTCCAGTAATGAGGGAGCAGAGGGCAGTGCACAAGACACTGTGGAGGAGGTGCCTGACCTTCCTCCGCGAGAACGCTCTTTCTGCGTATCCCACTGGAGCATCTGCTCCAAGAGCTGTTGTATGCAGCTCAGGCGGCTGTCTCTCCTCCGTTTAGGTGGAGACATGTCCCCCTCCGACGAATCGGAAATTACCGGCCGGTTAGATTTTCTGGTGGATTTTTTCCCTGTCCGCCGTTCAGGCATTAGCGGGACTGGGCTTGGCTCGGTGTCAGGGATAGCAGAGCGCTCTATGAGCGGTCCTGCCGCTGGTTGCTGCCCCCCTGAGATTGAACGCTCCTCTGGTGGAGTTTGAGCAGGGGCAGTTCTCTTCGAGAGTCTTTTCCTGAGTGTACTCATTCTGCAATAGAACACAAACTCGACTCTCCTTCTCCGTTAGATTTTCCACTCTCAGTATACTTGCCTAACGGTCCGTTTTTTAAAGTGCAGCTGGAGATCCTAACTCCAGCTTCCGCCGCTGTTGCACTGCTGGCGTAATGCCGCGCCTGCGCACTGAGCGGGTTCTTCATGTAGTCACTCACGTGACTCCGAAGTAAAATCATGTTTTAGTGCACTGTAGTATGATATCAATGTCTTTTGTATGAAGTATTTTTAAGAGGTAACTTTTTAAGGGGTAACTTTATCCACACAAAGGGTGATGGGTGTATGGAACAAGCTGCCAGAGGAGGTAGTTGAGGCAGGAACCATCCCAACATTTAAGAAAAAGTCAGACTGATACATGGATAGGACAGGTTTGGAGTTATGGACCAAAAGCAGGTAGTATAGCTGGGACATGTTGGCGGGTGTGGGCAAGTTGAGCCGAAGGGCCTGTTTTCACACTGTATCACTCTATGACTACATTATACCTCCACCATGCATGAATGCTTCAAAATCAAGTGATCGAGTTTTATTGCCATATACTCTAGCATAGAAACATAGAAAATAGGTGCAGAAATAGGCCATCGGCCCTTCGAGCCAGCACTGCCATTCAATATGATCATGACTATTCATTTAAAATCAGTACCTCTTTCCTGTTTTTCCCCATATCCCTTGATGTCGTTAGCCCCAAGAACTAAATGTAACTCTCTCTTGAAAACGTCCAGTGAATTGGCCTACACTGCATTCTGTGACAGAGAATTCCACAGATTCACAACTCTCTGCGTGAAGAAAGTTTGTTCTCACCTCAGTCCTAACTGGCCCCCCCTTTATTCTTAAACTGTGACCCATGGTTCTGAACATCAGGAACATTTTTCCTGCAGTTACAGTAAGTGAAAATCTAGCACGCAAGCAGGATGCTTTCACCAACCACCCCCATTTGAAGTCCACTATCTTCCACCGTTTCTACACAGTGCTTGGTACTTACTTCCAGCAGCCACTGGTTGTCCTCCAGGATGCACCGAGCCACAGCCTGATCCATGCCGGTCACCTGGGCGAATTCGGCACAGAGACTCACTCTCTCTCCTCTCAACCCCCTTCTCTCTCCCCCTCTATCTCTCCCCTCCCCCTCTCTTTTCCCTCTCTCTCTCTCTCCCTCTCTGTCTGTCCTCTCCCTCCTCTCCTCTTTCACTCTCTCCCCTTCCCCCTCTCTCTCCCCCCCCCCCCTCTCCTCTCTTCCCCTCTCTCCCCCTCCCACCTCACTCTCCCCCCTCTCTCTCGTCCCCTCTCTCCTCTCTCTCTCCCCCCTCTAACTCTCCATTCTATTTTCCCTAACTCTCTCCCCTCTCTCTCCCCCTCTCTTTCTTCTCTCTCTCCCCCTCTTCTCTCTCACCCCCCCCTCTCTTTCTCCCCCCCTCTCTTTCTCCCCTCCCTCTCTCTCTCTCACTCTCTCTCTCCCCCCCCCCTCCCTCTTTCTCTCTCTCTCTCTCCCCCCCCCCCCTCTCTCTCTCCCTCTCTCTCTCTCTCTCTCTCTCTCTCTTTCTCTTCTCCCCCCCCCCCTCTCTCTCTCTCTCTCTCTCTCTGTGTCTCTCTCTTTCTCTCCTGCTGTATGTTCTTGGCTCGCTTACCTGCGTACGTCCTCTTTTCTCCCCATTTCTGTCTTTTTGTTTTTCTTTCTGTTTTTTTTTACTCCTTACCCTTTCCTCTTTCTTCCCTCTCCCCCCTCTCACTCTCCCCCCTCTCCCACCTCTCTCTCTCTCCCTCTCTCCCTCTTCTCTCTCTCCATTCACACCCCCTCTGTCTCTCCCCTCTCTCTCCTCTTACCCCTCTCTCTCTCTCTCACTACACTCTCACTGTCTCCTTCCCCTCTCTCTCTCTCTCCACCTCACTTTGAGAGTCTGTCCCTTCGGCACAGACTCTCGCGACAGCGGCTCAACGCCTCCAACGCCCCCGAAGGCCCGGGACTTGCACCATCCGGAGTGCTCCATGGCCAGAGCTGCAGCGAGCGACACGCCAGCCCCGCAAACACTCGACTGCTCGGCAAACACTCGCCAGTCCCAGCTCCCCGCATCTGTTCCCGCCGCTGGTTCTGCTCCCATCCCTCCTTCAGCCCCGGCTTCAATACCCGCGGACCATGCAGTTTATCCGAGTTTTGAAATGTTCGTTGATCACGGAATTTCTCACCACAGAGCGTGAGAAATTTCTGATCAGCGTGAGGGCGTGAGAGTTTGCTTGAGGGCGTGATTCTCACGCTCAAAGCGTGAGAGTTGGCAGCCCTGAAGTCTCCAGAAACGTCAGAAATCACACCACTAAATCCTGAACAAAGTAATAGTTTCTTAGAACTCTTAAATATAACGGAGTCAAGGGTTATGGGGAGAAGGCAGGAACGGGGTACTGATTATGGATAATCAGCTATGATGTCCGTGAATGGCGGTGCTGGCTCGAAGGGCGGAATTGTCCTACTCCTGCACCTATTGTCTATTGTTTAACCCTTACAGTATAAGAATATAACATTCCTATATCTTACCACTTTGAATATACATTTTAATATTGAAAACTACATCAAACATAGAACAGTAAAGCACAAGAACAGGCCCTTCAAGATCAAAGTCCATCTACCTGTACATAATCCAGATGTCTATCCAAAAGTCTCATCACTTGCTTCAACCACCATGCCTGGCAGCACATTCCAGGCACTCACCAACCACTGCGTAAAACTACCCCTCACATCTCTATATAACAAAAAGTCTTTGTCTTGTTTGTGTGTGCCCGTGCCCACGTTAAGTCAATCTGCTTTTCCTATTTTCTTCCAAACGCTAGGCCAGAGCCTTCCCATTTTCACACATCCTACTCACATTTTTCCCATTGTGGCGATAAACACCTTCCCGTCGCATTCCCACCTATATTTCCAAAGTTTTTAATCCTTTAAATTTTAAAAACAGCCCCAAAAACTCACCCATTTCGCAAAAGAAAACCGAGTGACGTCACAATGCACTCGCAAGGCAGGACGGGACACTCCAGCACTCGCCGTGAATGAAGAGTGGCGGCGGCTGCCGGCACCCAACTACCTGGTGGGGAGGGTGGTGCCACGGGGCCCAGCCCGAGGACCGGGCCTGGCCTGGAGCCCAGCCTGGTGCTGGGCCTGGAGTGAGGGCTGAGCCCTGGTCTTGGGATGGGGCCGTGATCGTGGCTGACAAAGAAGCCGCCGCTGGAACCAAGGACGAGCCTGGGTCCGGCATCAGGTATGACCCACTGGAGCCCAGGCGGCGGCCGAGCTGACGGATGGAGTCTACAGCCAAGGCCGGCCAGAGTATGAGAACCAGGCGTGAGTTCCAGGCCCTGGCGCTCCTGTACAACCTGGGTAGGTCCTGCGGCAGGGAATGGGAGGGAGGGGAGAAGGATGAGGGAAATGAGGAGGGAGATGGGGTGGTAGAGGGAGATGGTGAGGGGTGGAGCAGGGAGATGCCCCCTCCCTATCTACCCTCACTCCCACTCTCTCTACCCCCCTCCCTCTCCCTCTCTTCCCTCCCCCCCACTCTACCCCCTCCCTCTCCCTCTACCCCTCCTTCTCTCTCTCTACCCCCCTCCATCTCTGCCTCTCCACTCCCTTTCTGCCCCTCTCCCCTCCCCGTCTACTCCCCTCCCCCTCCCTCTCTACCCCCTCCCCCTCTCCCAACCCCTCCCCCTCGCTCTCTACCCCCCCTCCATCTCTACCCCCCGTCCCTCTCTAAACCCCTCCCTCTCTAACCCCCTCCCTCTCTAACCCACCCCCTCTCTACCACCCCTCCCTCTCTAGGGATTAAAGAGGGGGAGAAGAGGAGGAGGAGGGAGTGCTGGGGGATGAGGAGAAATGAGCCGCACCTGCGCAGTTGGGGGCTCTGCGCGAGTGGTTCAATATTGCATTGGGGGAACGGCTTGCGTTGGGGAAACGGGTGAGTGGTGGAATCTTGCGTTGGGGAAGCAGACCCAATGGGTCTGCACTTGGTCTAGTCTCCCTTAAACTCTGCCCCTCTCATCTTAAAGCTCTAGAATTTGATTTTTCCATCCAGAGTAAAAGGCTCTGACTGTCGACCCTATCTATGCCTCTCATTATTTCATTTACATATATCCAGTCTCCCCACAGCCTCTGGTGTTACATAGAAAACAATCCAAGTCTATCCATTCTCCCTGTATCCAAATACCCTTGAATCCAGGCATCATTCTTGTAAACTTCCTTTGTACACTTTTCAAAGTGTCCACATTCTTCCTGTGATGGGCTGACCATAATTGCCGCAAAAAGCCTAAATGTGGCCAACCAAAGTCCTATAACGCTGCAGGATGACATCCTGACTTTTATACTCAATGCCCCGATCTAGGAAAACATGCCTTCTTTACCACTCTATGTACTTGTGTTCCCACTTTCAGGGAGTTAAGGGCTTGGACTGCAAGATCCCTCTGTACATCAATGCTATCAAGTGTCATGCTGAGGTCCTGGCGGAGATCCCTACGGAACTCCACTAGTCAAAGATCTGTCGCTGAATATTGTCCTTTCTGAATCCCTACGACCAAGTTATTGTTAATCCCATGTATTTTAATCTTCTGGATCAGCCTACCATGGGGATGTTGTCAAATGCCTTTATCAAAGCCATGTGGACAATGTCCACCTCCCTAACCTGATCAATCACCTTCGTCACCTCCTCAAAAATCTCGATCAAGATAGCAAGACACGACCTATTGTGACCAAAGCCATGTTGACTGTCCCCTATAAACGAATTCTCTTCCAAATGGGAGAAATTTCCATCCCAAAAAATCCTCTCCAATAGCTTCCTTACCACTGACACAACCTAACATTCCCCAGATTCTCTCTACTTCCCTTCTTAAATAAAATAAGATTAGCTACCCCAGAACCTCGCTGATGGCAGAAAAGGCGCAAAGATCTTCGTTAAGGCCCCCGCAATCTCCTCTCTTGCCTCTCTTGCCTCTCTCAATAAGATGGGATAAATTCCATCATATCCTGTATCACAGCATTTTTTTTTAATGTCCATCAATAAATATATTAACAGAAGATGCTTTATACGATATATTGATAGTGGAGTCCAGGAGATATATTGATAGCTATCTTAAAGGTAACGGAGTCAGGGGATATGGGGAGAAGGCAGGAACGGGGATGATCAGCCATGATCTCATTGAATGGCGGTGCTGGCTCGAAGGGCTGAATGGCTCACTCCTGCACCTATTGTCTATTATGTTTGTTTAAGAAACAGGACAATTCCTAGGGTTACACAAGAGACTGCGTATGATGGAATCTTGAGCTTGAACAGCTGGAATAACTCGCTTGGTCAGGCAGCATCTATGGAGGGAATGGACAGAGGATGTTTTAGGTCTGCTCCCTTCTGCAGACAGATCAAGTTGTCCATAACCTCCACAGTTATGGGTCTTTCGGATCTCTTGCATCCGAATCAATATTCTGACAGGCAGGTTTGCAAGTGCTATTTTGGATGGTTTAAACTAGATTGACAGGGTGATGGGATCCAATGCAGTAATGAAGCAGATGCAAAGCTATAAGTTGACACAGAATCAGTGATAGGACAGGCAGGGAGCGAGGAAAGACAGTTGAATAAAATTGCATTTATTTCAATGCAAGAGGCCCAACAGGTGAGGCTGATAAAATGAGGGCGTGGAAAGGTATATGTGACTAGGACGCTGTATCCATTACCGAAATCCGGCAAAGGGGTGGACGGGCCAAAATACCAGGGTACAGATGCTACAGGCGAGATAGAGGTGGGGAATTGGTGGGTAGCTTTATCAGAACATCACGGCAGCAGTAGGAGATGACACTAGTGAGGGATGGTCCAGTGAGGCTACATGGCTGGAGCAGAGAAATTAAAAAATATGATATCCATAAGATAGACACAAAGTGCTGGAGTAACTCAGCGGATCAGGCAGCATCTTGGAGAAAAGAGATAGGTGACATTCCAGGTAGGGATCCTTCTTCAGACTGAATGTAGGGGGGGAGGGGCAGTGGGTGGAGGAGATGGTGCGTGAAGAGCTGGAGGTGAGAAAAGGCCAAGACCATTGAGGGCCAGCCACATCTGGAAAAGTGGATGAGATTAGAGATACATGTGAACCTCTATTTCATCTGAAAGAACTGTCCGGATCCCTGGATGGAGTTCAGGGAGGAGGTACAAGGACAGGTGTTGCATCTCTTGTGGTTACAGGGGAAAGTACCTGGGGAGGTGATGGTTTCGGTGCGAAGGGATGAGTGAAGCAAGGAGCTGCAGAGGAAGCGGTCCCTGCGGCAGGCGGAATGGGGCAGAGATTTGAAGATGTGATTCGTGGTGGGATCACAGGAGAAGTGAGGAAGGGGGAACCCATGTTCCCTGAAGAATGAGGACATCTCGGATGTCCCAGTATGGAACACCTCATCTTGGGAGCAGATGCGGCGGAGATAGAGGAATTGAGAATAGCATCTTTGCAAGTGGCAGGGTGGGAGGAAGTAGTCCAGATAGCTGTGGGAGTCAGCAGACACATCCATTAATATCCTGTCTCCTGTGATCGATACAGACAGATCCGGAAAGGGGAGGGAGGTGTCGGATATGGTCCAGGTGAATTTGATGGCACGCTAAAAGCTAGTGATGAAGTTTATTAAGTCTATGAGTTCTGCACAGTTGCAGTAGTCGAAGTAGCAGATAAAAAGTTGAGGAATAGGGCCAGTGTACACCTAGAATAAGGACTGCTCGACAGACCTGACAAAAAGGCAGGCATACCTGGGGCCCATGCCAGTGCCCACAGCTACACCTCCGATTTTGAGAAAATGAGAGGAATCAAAGAAGAAGTGAAGACAAATTCCTAGTTGGGAATGGACTATGGGCCCCAAAGTAGTCAATGGGAATTCGAGGAACAAGTATGCCAGGCAACAGCAAACTGCTGCAAGACTAACGAGGTTGTCATATACAGTGCCCTCCATAATGTTTGGGACAAAGAGCCATCATTTATTTATTTGCCTCTGTACTCCACAATTTGAGATTTGTAATAGAAAAAAATTGCATGTGGTTAAAATGCACATTGTCAGATTTTATTAACAGGTATTTTTATACATATTGATTTCACCATGTAGAAATTACAGCTGTGCTTATACGTAGTTTCCCCATTTCAGGGCACCATAATGTTTGGGACACATGGCTTCGCAGATTGCTCTGGTGTGTTTAAATGCCTCTTTAATGCAGGTATAAGAGAGCTCTCAGCACATAGTCTTTCCTCCAGTCTTCCCATCACCGTTGGAAACTTTTATTGCTGTTTATCAACATGAGGACTAAAGTTGTGCCAATGAAAGTCAAAGAAGCCATTATGAGACTGAGAAACAAGAATAAAACTGTTAGTGACATCAGCCAAACCTTAGGTTTACCAAAAACAACTGTTTGGAACATCATTAAGAAGAGAGCACTGGTGAGCTTACTAATCGCAAAGGGACTGGCAGGCCAAGGAAGACCTCCACAGCTGATGACAGAGAATTCTCTCCATAATAAAGAAAAATCCCAAAACACCTGGCTGACAGATCAGAAACAATCTTCAGGAGTCAGGTGTGGGTTTGTCAATGACCACTGTCCGCAGAAGACTTCATGAATAGAAATACAGATGCAAGATGCAAATGACTGGTTAGCCGAAAAAATAGGATGGCCAGTGCTTAAAAGAGCAACCACAGTTCTCGAAAAAAGGTCTTGTGGACAGATGAGACTAATATTAACTTATATCAGAGTGATGTCAAGAGCAAAGTGTGAAGGAGAGAAGGAACTGCCCAAGATCCAAAGCATACCACATCATCTGTGAAACAAGGTGGTGGAGGTGTTATGGCCTGGGCATGCAAGGCTGCTGTAGGTGTTACATATGCTACATATTCATTGTAGCAGTCCCAACCTCCTGCACTACTTTGTATCAGGCACACTCACCCCACACACACACACACTGTGATTAGGCATGCAAACAAACAAGCAAGCCAAAGAAGCTGCTGGAACTGCGGTACAGAGCATGCATTTGATGATCGCAGGGAGTGCCCAGCATACGGGACTACCTGCAACTCCTGTGGGAGGCCTAACCACTGGAAGAAAATGTGTAGGTCAACAAAATCATACAGCACCAAGCCAAAGCAGCAGTGGTCAAAGAATGATAGAAATACGAGAAGGAAACAAATACACGCACACGTCCAACAGGAAGAGGAGATAACCTCAGATACCTCTGAGGAAGAATTCCTTTCCGTTGGGACCATTGACGTCCACGAAATGGGAAACAACAAACCACATAGCAACAGAGATGAAGCATATACTATAATACAACTACAGAAAAAAGTGGGAAAGAAAAGAACAACGATTAATCTAAGGCTCAAAATTGATACTGGAGCCCAGAGCAATATCTTACCAGTCAATCTTTACGGAAAGATATTCCCTGAACACATGACAAAAGATGGCAGCGTCAGGAAAGGAATCCTTGGAAGTAGCGATGTAGTCCTAGCTGCATACGGAGGTTCCATAATCCCACAGCTAGGCAAAACAATCATAGCAGGAACATACAGAGGGAAAGAAGTGAAATGCCCCTTCTACATCACTAAATCGAAAGGACCTGCTATTCTCGGCCTGAACACACGTGCCAAAGACTGAAGATTGTGTCAATCAACCATGAAATCAAGACAAACTCCTGCAGAATTGACAGAAACATACCCATCAAAAACCGGCCCCATCAGGAACAAAGAAGAATTGATTGACATGTACCCAGAGTGTTTTGACGATACCGTTGGTTGTTTTGAGGAATACGAATACCATATCACAGTAGACCCCAGTGTGAAACCAGTGATCCACACACCCCGCCGTGTTCCCCGTTACCTGAAAGAGAGGCTAAGGGAACAACTAAACGAAATGGAAAAAAAAGGGCATCATCACAGCAATAACTAAACCAACTGATTGGGTAAATTCAATTGTTGTCAAAGAAAAGCCAAACGGACAACTAAGGATATGCCTTGATCCCAGGGATCTGAACAATGCATTGAAGCGCGACCATTATCCAACTCCAACCCTTGAAGAGATCACACCAGCACTGGCCGGTTCCAAGGTGTTCAGCAAGCTGGATGCTAGCAATGGATATTGGAACATCAAAATAGACCGAGAGTCATCAATGCTCACCACTTTCAACACGCCATTTGGCAGATTCAGATTCAACAGGCTCCCATTCGGGCAAGGTGAGTCAAGATGTCTTCCAGCGGAAAAAATGATGAAACATACAAAGGCTGTAAAGGGGCAATCGGGATAGCAGATGATATCCAAGTATAGGGCAGAGATGAAAACACGCATGATTACAACCTCCATGAGGCTATGGAAAAAAACTCGAAGAGCCGGCATAAAGCTCAATGCAGACAAATGCATAATCAAAGAAAGGGAGTGCAAATTCTTTGGACTGATTTACTCTGCAGAAGGAGTGAAACCGGACCCTACAAAAGTGGATGCTATCAACCACATGGAGGAACCCAAAGACAAGAAACAGCTAAGAAGTTTCCTAGGGCTCATACAATACATGGGAGTCTTCATACCTAAGCTTGCTAATCACACAGCAAATCTCCGTGAATTGATGAAAGACGACGCTGAATTTGATTGGTGTGCTTCACATAGCCAAGATTTTGAAAAAGTAAAACAACTCATCAGCAAAGAAACGATCCTGCAGTACTATGACAGGCAGAAGCCTGTAACACTCCAAGTTGATGCCTCCATGAGAGGAGTCGGAGCAGTACTGATACAAAATGGCCGACCTATTGCGTATGCATCCAAAGCACTCACTCCTACAGAATCAAGGTACGCAAACATAGAGAGAGAACTCTTAGCAGTAGTCTATGGCTGCGAGAAAATTTCACACTTACCTATATGGAAGGTATTTCGACATTGAAACAGACCACCGCCCTCTAGAACAAATCGAAAAAAAAAACCTCACCAAAGCACCAGCCAGACTACAGAGACTATTACTGAGGCTACAGCACTACGACTACAACATCAGATACAAGCCAGGAAAAGACCTGCTGCTAGCTGACGCCCTATCCAGACTATCAACACATGACAAACAAGAGATGGAAGGGCTGAGCATAAAGATCCACCACATTGTGAGTGTGACAAGCGTGAAGCTGGAACAAATCAAAGAGGAAACAGCCAGAGATGAAGAACTCCAGCTCCTCACCCAAATGGTAATACAGGGGTGGCCAGAAAAGAGACAACAAGTTCAGCCTCTCCTCCGCGAATACTGGACCATCCGTGATGATATTTCGGTAGAGAATGGAGTCCTGATGGCCGGATCACGAATCATCATACCCAAGTCCATGCAAAAAGAAATCCTTGAAAAGATCCACCAGGGACACTTAGGAATGGAAAAGTGCAGACTCCGTGCTAAATCCGCTGTGTACTGGATAGGCATGTACAAGGACATAGAAAAGCTGGTATCTACATGCCACATATGCCAAAAATACAGGAATTCACAACAGAAGGAGGAAATGACACCCAGTGATATCCCAAGCCGGCCATGGCAAACCATCGGAGCAGACCTGTTCACAGAGAACCAGCAATGGTATTTGATTATGGCCTGCTACTACTCCAAATTCCCATTTGTGAGAAACGTAAAGGATCTGAAAGCTAAAACAATTGTGTCAATTGTTAGAGGGTTGTTTGCAGAGCAAGGAATACCTGAGCAGATCGTATGTGACAATGGAACCCAATTCACATCTCGGGAATTCAGAGAGCTAGCCACCGAATACGGGTTCAAAATCACAACATCTTCACCACATTACCCAAAGGGCCATGGGTTTATTGAAAGGCAAGTACAGACAGTCAAGAAAACACTAATAAAATGCCGAGAGGCAAAGGAGGATCCAAACCTGGCACTTTTATCCTTACGGGCAACTCCACTAAAGGCTGACATGAAGTCTCCTGCAGAAATGCTAAATGGCAGGAAATATAAAACCACCCTGCCAAGCAAAATCCAACCCCCTATCGACCAAGAAGAAACAAGGGCAAAAATGGCAGCTGCCCAGGAGGAGGGGCTGAAACAATACAACAAAAATGCACAGTACTTGCCTGAACTATTTCAAGGCCAAAACGTACATGCTCAGGATCCAACAACAAAGAAATGGACCCCAGCACAAATCACCAGCAGGGCTGGAACCCCAAAATCATATATCATAGAGACAGAACCGGGCAGGCAGTTGAGACGAAACAGAATTCACATCCGCCCGACACCTGAAATGTCAACACCTGCAACTTCAAAGACAACACCAGCAACTCCTAGGACACCACCCACAGCAGCAGCAACACCTACCATTGATGACAACACATTCTCACAAACTGCTACCAGTGGGTCATATAGTCAACCAGCACCAACCAATGGTCAGGAAACAACTCAACAAGTTACCAATACATCGAGTGCAACACTGCAGGCAACAACCAGATCTACTAGATCCAGGAGCAACATCTTACCCCCAGCGCGTTATCGCTAGCACTGGAAGGGACAAGTCACGCCAAGACATGACTCTTGACTGGCTACGCACTACCTGAAAGAAAACAAGCTGCCCTTATATATTTTGTTGTGTAGTATAGTAGAAAGCAGAATGCCATGAATGTGGGCAGAATAATCCCACGGTATCTGCTACAGGATTGCCACCCTCGCTCTGGCAATCCTCTAGTGTCACTAATTTTTGTTCCTCTCTTTTGAGAAGGGGGGATGTTACATATGCTACATATTCATTGTAGCAGTCCCAACCTCCTGCACTACTTTGTATCAGGCACACTCACCCCACACACACACACACTGTGATTAGGTATGTAAGCACTTTTAGTATCACAACGCCACACAGAGAAAGCAGCTGAATAAAGGAGTACAATAAGGCAACCAAAACAACCTGAATTGTGTCGTTTATTATCAGGATATCAAACACGAAGACACAACAGTAGGTACTGGATCACTTATCTTCATTGATGATACAACTGCTGATGGTAGTAGCATAATGAATTCTGAAGTGTATAGACACATCCTATCTGCTCAAGTTCAAACAAATGCCTCAAAACATATTGGCTGGCATTTCATTCTACAGCAAGACAATGATCCCAAACATACTGCTAAAGCAACAAAGGAGTTATTCAAAGCTAAAAAATGGTAAATTCTTGAGTGGCCAAGTCAATCACCAGATCTGAACCCAATTTAGCATGCCTTTTATATGCTGAAGAGAAGACTGAAAGGGACTAGCCCCCAAAACAAGCATAAGCTAAAGATGGCTGCAATACAGGCAGAGCATCACCAGAGATGACACCGATCAACTGGTGATGTCCATGAATCGCAGACTTCAAGCAGTAATTGCATGCAAAAGGTATGCAACAAAATACTAAACATGACTACTTTCATTTACATGACATTGCTGTGTCCTAAACATTACGGTGCCCTGAAATGGGGGGACTAAGTATAAACACTGCTGTAATTTCTACATGGTGAAACCAAAATGTATAAAAATGGCCTCAATTAAAATCTTACAATGTGCAATTTAACCACGTGATTTTTTCTATTACAAATCTCAAATTGTGCAGTACAGAGGGAAATAAATAAATGATGGGTCTTGATGATACCACTTTTGGAGAATTATGTACATGAACTCCCTTTGCTCTGCAACATTCCCCAGAGCCCTAACTTCCCAGAATAGAACGTCTCTCGCTTATCTGAATTGAACGCCATTTGCCATTCCTTGGCCTACTTGCCTATCTGAACAAGATTGCACTGTAATTCTTACTAACCATCTTCACTGCCTACGACACCACCGATTTGACTGTCATTTTCAAACTTAGTGAAAACTTACAAATCGTGCCTTGTACATTCTCATCTAAATCATTGACATCTGAGCCCAGCAATGAGCCCATAGGTCCAGGCAGGCTGCCTGACCTGCTGAGTTGCTCCAGCAATTTGTTTCTATTTTCAAAAAACCTGATTCCATGAGTGTCTATTGATCAGGATAGAATTGTGGTAATTGGAGCAAAAAGCTTGCCCAATTCCAATTCCAATTCCAATTCCAATTCCCGAAAAACAGGTCAAGCTTGGTCCTCTTCCTTGTAAGACCCTCTACATATTGTCTTCGGAAACTTACCTGAACACACTTGACATATTCCACTTTATCTAAGCCCTTGGCACTATGGCAATTCCAGGCTATAATGGGAAAGTTTAAAAATCCCTGCTACAGTCCCCTCCATAATGTTTGGGACAAAGACCGATCATTTATTTGTTTGCCTCTGTACGCCACAATTTGAGATTTGTAATAGAAAAAATCATATTAGGGAGGGAGTAACTGAGGGTAGGGGAAAGGAGAGGGAGGGAGAGGTAACAGAGGGAATGGAGGAGGGGAGGAGGAGAGGGGAGAGAAGAGGGAGGGTGAAGAGGAAGTGGAGTGAATGTTGGGGATGAGGGGAGATGAGCCACGCCTGCGCAGTTGGGGGTTATGGGTGGTGGAATATTGCGTTGGAGGAACGGGTTGCGTTGGGGAAATGGGTGAGTGGTGGAAACGGGTTGCGTGGAGGAATATTGCATTGGGGGGACGGGGCCCAACGGTCTAGTATCTATATACACTTTTAAAAATCTCAATTTATTTGTCTGTCTGTTTGTGATCTCAGGAGCTAAGCCAAAACACACACACTAGCACAAACTTTTTTTTGGAGAATCTTTTTTTTTAAAATATTTTTATTTATTAGAAGCAAATGTACAAAAATATAATCAACAGCATATAAAATTATACAGTTATTGTACAGCTTCAATTTTAACTTTTTAGCTATAGTTGGAAGTCAAGAAAGGAGAAAAAGCAAGAAAGAGAAAAAGTGAGATGTGCAAAGATAAAACCCCTAAGTACTACCAAAGTGGTGTAGCCAAAGAGTGAATAAATGAAAGACAGAAGAGAGGAATAAAAAAAATAAGTAAATAAAAGGACAAAAAGAGAAAGAAACAAAAAAGTGATGAAATACCTGCCTCACCTCCCTCCCCACCCACCTCACCCAACCCGTAATTAGATTTAAATCCAAAGTTGTGTTGTGCCATACTATCCATGTAATAAATCAATGAATGGTGTCCATGTCTTCGAAAAATGATCTGGTTTTTCTGCCAAGACAAGTCTAATATTTTCAAGATGTAGCGCCTCGGACATGTTTATACACCACATCTTAATAGTAGGGGCTAATGTATGTTTCCAAAATTTGAGTATTAGTTTTTTCGCCGTTATCAGGCCATAATTAAGGACACGTCTAAACGTCTTTGATAGCTCAGAGCAGGCTTCTGACGTACCTAGAATGATCAATTCCGTGTCGGGATCCAATTTTATTTTTTGTGTTTTTGAAAACATTTCAAAAATTCCTCACCAGAAATTATCCAAGAGACAAAGGAATGGGTTATAGTTGCTTCCTGAATAAGACATTTATCGCAAATACATTTACATTTGGAAAGATCTTATTCAGTTTAGACTTTGAATAAGAGTCTGTGCAGTATTTTAAATTGAATTAACGAATGCCTAACGTTGATCGAACAGTTGTGTATATATAGGCTTTCCTCCCATCTGTCTTTTAGAATTTTTAGGCCAAGTTCATCTTCCCAAGCTCTTCTAATTACTTCTGACGATGGGATTTCTATATTTAAAAGGGTGTTATACAGATATGATATTAACTTGTTTGATTCTGAGGTTCTATTCATACATTCGTCTAGTGTGTCTGGCAACAAAGATTGATAGTCTTCGGTACATGATTTCAGATAGTCTTGAATGTGAAGGTATCTAAAATATTGATTACCTTTCAGATGATATTTCAACTGTAATTCTTGAAATGAGACAAGAGTTCCCATCTCACAAAGATCTCCGAGTTTTTTTGATTCCTGATCTTTCCTAATGTGTGAACGTTTTGTCTAAAATAGATGGCTTGAACGAAGGATTGTTGGCAATTGGTGAGAGAAGAGATAAATTTCTCAGTTTAAGGGTTGACCACTTGTCTCCAGATTCGTAAGTTACTGTGGATAATCGGATTTTTCTCATATAGTGTTTTCTTCAAATTTATTGGAGAGAGAAGAATCACGCCTATATTAAAAGGCGAGCAATCCTCGCTCTCCATTATTAACCATTTTACCTGGTGACATGTGTTGTCCAACCAATAGATTATATTTTTAATATTCGTTGCCCAATAATAGTATAAATAAATGTGGAGAGCCAGTCCACCAATTTCTTTGGGTTTACATAGATGCCGTTTATGGATTCTATCTGTTTTATAATCCCAAATAAAGTTTGTGATCAGAGAATCAAGTTTAAAAAAAAAATTTTTAGGAAGGTATATCGATATTGATTGAAATAAGTACAGGATTTGTGGGAGGAAGATCATCTTTATGGCATTTATTCTGCCTATGATAGACATCGGAAATGTTTTCCAAAATTGCGTAAGGGCATTTCGTTTAGTAACTAAAGGAGGAAAGTTTGCTTGAAATAGAGAAGTGTAGTTTCTGGTTACGTGAACACCAAGATATTTAAATTTTTTCGTAGCAATTCTGAAAGGGAATTTTAGGAGGTGTGTCGACTCTTGAGGTTTTATTGACATAATTTCACTTTTGTTCCAATTTATTCTATATCCTGAAAAGGAACCAAATTCCTCTTTAAGATTTAATATACTTAGAATGCTAACTTTGGAATTGTTGACATAGAGTACTACATCATCTGCATATAATGATATTTTATTATTGGAGTATTTAGTGTTGTAGCCGTGAATATTCGGATGTACTCTTATACTTTCCGCCAAAATCGCAAGGGCAAATAACAGGGGTGATAATGCACATTCCTGTCTATTGCCCCATGATAGGTGAAATTTAGGTGAGAGTATATGATTAGTCAGTATCTTATCATATAGCAGTTTTATCCATGAAATAAAATTTTCTCCTAACTGGAATTTTTGCAATACTGTAAAAAGATATTTCCAATCTACTTGATCAAATGCTTTTTCTGCGTCTAATGAAATAATTGATAAGTCTTCTTTTATCGTTCTATGTGAGTACATTATGTTGAACAGGCGTCTCAAATTATTAAACGAGTGTCTCTTGGCTATAAACCCAGTTTGATCACAGTGTATTAATTTATTAACATATTTACTTAATCTTCTTGCCAGAGTTTTAGCTAATATTATCTGATCTGTATTTAACAGGGCAATTGCTCTGTATGATCCTGGATCTTTTGGGTATCTGTGTAATATCTTTTTTGGGTATAAGTGTAATAGTTGATTCGGCTAGGGTTTGTGGTAGCGTCTGTTCTTTAATGCGTGTATATAAAGGTTATGTAAACGCGGGGAGATTACCTCGTAAAATCTTTTATAAAATTCATTACTAAACCCGTCTGGGCCTGGTGTTTTGCCATTCTTCAATGAATTGATAGTTTCTTCTATTTCTTTAATTGTAATCTGTGCTCCTAATTCATCTCGTTCCGCCGCATTAAGTGTCGGAAGATTACAGTTATCAAGAAAGTTTGTAATTTTTCTCATTTCTGTTGATGTTTTGGATGTATATAAATTTTGATAGAATTGGGCAAATCTTTCATTAATGTCTTTTGGAAGTGTAAACAATTCACCTTTATCTGATCTGATTTTTTGAATAGTATGGTCCTTTTCCACTTTTCTCAACTGGTGTGCTAGAAGTTTGTGTGGTGTGTCGCCGAATTCAAAATTTTCCTGTTTAGTATTTTGAAATAATCTGATAACTCTTGCGGAGAGAATTTGATTTACCTTAAATTTTAATACTGTTATCTTATTATGTTTATCCATAGACGGATCTGTCGCGTTTTCTCAGTCCAGCTGTCTGATCTGTCCTTCTAGTTGTAATTGTTCCATCCTATTCTTTTTGTTTTGATATGCTTGATATGAAATGATAGAACCTCTAATAAAAGCCTTAAAAGATTCCCATAATAATGAGGGCGAAATACCTGTAGTATCATTGGTCTCAAAAAAGAATTCCATCTGTTGTTTTAAATATATACAGCAATCTGGGTTGTTTAGTATTTGGGGATTAAACCTCCAGAACGATTTTTAATGTACATTCCTTGTAGTTTTAGGGAGAAGGTTAGCAGGGAATGATCAGAAATAGTACTATTATGATATTTGGGATTAGTTGTAAAAGGTATTAATTTTGTGTCCACCAGAAAATAGTCAATACATGTATAAGTTTTATGTACGGATGAATAAAAGGAGTATTCTCTTCCGGATGGGTTTGCAATCCTCTATACGTCTGTTATATTTGTATTTTTTATATTCGTATTTAGAAGTTCGCTGGATTTTGATTTTGTGTTATATCACTTTTGTTGTGAGGGTTTATCCAAGTATTGATCCATAACACAGTTGAAATCTCCCCCGCTTATCAGGTTTTGCTGGGTGGAGTCTGAAATAATATTTCAAATTTTGTTAAAAATTGGGGGAATTGTGTTGGGGGATCGGGTGAGTGATGGAAACAGGTTGCGTGGAGGAATATTGCATTGGGGGAACGGGCCCAACGGTCTAGTATAACCATATAACAATTACAGCACGGAAACAGGCCATCTCGGCCCTACAAGTCCGCGCATAACAATTTTTTTTTCCCCCTTAGTCCCACCTGCCTGCACTCATACCATAACCCTCCATTCCCTTCTCATCCATATGCCTATCCAATTTATTTTTAAATGATACCAATGAACCTGCCTCCACCACTTCCACTGGAAGCTCATTCCACACAGCTACCACTCTCAAGGTAAAGAAGTTCCCCCTCATATTACCCCTAAACTTCTGTCCCTTAATTCTGAAGTCATGTCCTCTTGTTTGAATCTTCCCTATTCTCAAAGGGAAAAGCTTGTCCACATCAACTCTGTCTATCCCTCTCATCATTTTAAAGACCTCTATCAAGTCCCCCCTTAACCTTCTGCGCTCCAGAGAATAAAGACCTAATTTATTCAACCTATCTCTGTAACTTAGTTGTTGAAGTATCTATATACACTATATGAAGTATCTATAAGTATCTATATACACTTTTAAAAGTCTCAATTTATTTTTCCGTCTGTCTGTGATCTCAGGAGCTATGCCAAAACACATAATAGAGCAAACTTTTTTTTTGGAGAATCTTACTCAGCTTTTTCCCGTGGTCGTTCGTATTAAGTTTCTTAACATTTGATGTTATATTTCACATTATTGATATTTCAAGGTTTTAAAAAGCCAACTTAAACAAGATTCTTACTGTTAAAATCCTTCCCGCCAGCTTCCAACACTTTGAAACAAAGTTGCAATACAGGTACACTCTGTGCTTCCACCAACCTTTCACCTGAATGGGATATCAGTCCTCCACCTGACATTTGCAACAATGTTGTCATCATACAAAACTATTGCAATTGGGGAAGTGCAATTGCAATTTTTTTAAGTTCAGTTCTGGGGGAGGCAGGGGATTGCTGGACTTGCGTTCGGCAACGGGTTGAGTTGGGGGACCACGCCTCCGGTGGGGAGAACGGGTTAGTGGCGCAATATTGTGTTGGGGAACGGGTTGCATTGGGGGACCAGGCCTCCTCCCGTGTGACATGGACCCAACGGGTCCCAGTTGATCTAATATTACTAAAACTCTCATCTTGTTAGTTTCTATGTCTGTGAGTCTGTCTGCCTGGGTGCGTATCTGCCCGAGTGCTCCTGGAACTAATCCAAAATGGTACACGATAGCACTACAATTTTTGGACCACCTTACTCACAATTGTCCTGTGGTGTGTTTTTATCAAGTTTCGTTCATATTGATGTTTTACAAGTTATTCACATTTTGAACTTTACAAAATCCAGTTTGAGAAAAATCACTTGAAATTGCAGTGGCAGTTAGCAGCTATGACATCACAATGGGATCTCATTTACATAAACTGCCCGTGAGCAGTGCTCCACCCCACGATGACATCACAATGGGATCACATTTACATTAAAAAAAACAGCAGCTTCCGCCTCACAGTGACCACACAACGATGTCTCCCAATGAGGGGAATGAGCCGCGCCTGCGCAGTTGGGGGCTATGGGTGCGTGGTGGAATTTTGCATTGGGGGAATAGGTTGTGTTGGGGAATGGGTGAGTGGTGGAAACGTGTTGCGTTTGGGGAATGGGTGAGTGGTGAAAACGGATTGCGTTTGGAGAACGGGTGAGTGGTGGAATATTGCGTTGGAGGAACGGGGCACAACTGGTCAGGGGGGTAGGGAGGGGAGAGGGGTTATGGAGGGAGGGAGTGACTGAGGGTAGGGAGTGACTGAGGGTAGGGTAGGGAGAGGTGGAGGTAGTGGAGGAGGGGAGGAAGGGTGGAGGTGAGGGGAGATAAGAGGGAGGGCGAAGAGGATGGGGAAGGAGTGTTGGGGGATGAGGGGAAATGAGCCACGCCTGCGCAATTGGGGACTCTGGGGGAGTGGTGGAATATTGTGTTGGGGAACAGGTTGCGTTGGGGGAACGGGTGAGTGGTGGAATATTGCGTTGAGTGAGCGGGGCCCAACGGGTTCCACTTGGTCTAGTGTATATATGTATATATATATATATATATATATATGTGCATATATATATATATATAATATATATATATATATATATATATATATATATATATATATATATATATATATATTACTAAAACTCTCATCTTTGTGATTCTGCGTGCCTGCGTGTGCATGTGGTCCCTGGAACTGTCTTTTATTACAAGCAACAACCTCATATTTGATGGGATTTCTAGATTCACAGCAATGTCTTAACAGTGCATGAAAAAATTCTATTTATACCTTAAATTATCAGTAAAAAGGCATCAACAATGTCGTAGAAACATGAATAGCAATATCACAGATAATGTCACATTAACAGCAAAGTTATTTTGAATCAAGACTTCATTGCAGGAAATTGTTCAAATGCATTCCTATCAATGAAGCACAATGAAGCAAAAGAGAAGAGACTCATCGGACACTCTCATCACCTCACTGAAAATTGAAGTAACTCTTGAACTGCCCTTGCAAACTATTTACATCCCTTTCAACTTCAAAACTGCTTGAATATACATTTAATCTTTCAAGTTTTAAGATCATGTGATGTGAGCAGAATTAGACCATTCGGCCCTTCAAGTCTACCCGACTATTCAATCATGGCTGATCTATCTCTCCCCCCAAACCCCATTCTCCTGCCTTCCCCAATAATCCCAGACACCCATACTAATCAAGAATCTATCTATCTCTGCTTTCAAAACATCCATTGACTTGGCCTCCACAGTCTTCTGTGGCAAAGAATTCCACAGATTTACCACCCTCTGATGAAATGAATTCCGTCTCATCTTCCGAAAGGAACGTCCTTTAATTCTGAGGCTATGACCTTTTAGTTTAGTTCAGTTTGGAGATACAACGCGGAAACAGACCCTTCGGCCAACCGAGTCCGCGCTGGTCAGAGATCCACGCACATTAGCACCATCCTACATCCACTAGGAACAATTTTTACATTTACCAAGCCAATTAACCTACAAACCTGTATGTCTTTGGAATGTGGGAGGAAACCGAAGATCTCGGAGAAAACCAACGCAGATCTTGGGGAGAACGTACAAACTCCATACAGACAGAACCCGTGGTCAGGATTGAACCCAGATCACCGGCGCTGCATTCGCTGTAAGTCAGCAACTCCTCCGCTGCGCCACCGTGACCGCCCTAGACTAACCCACTACTGGAAACATCCTCTACACATCCACTCTTTCCAAACCTTTTACTATTCAGTACATTTCAATGAGGTCCCGCCCTCTTTCTTTTAAACTCCAGCGAGTACAGGCCCAGTACCGTCAAACGCTCATAGGTTAACACACTCATTCCTGGGATCATTCTGGACCCAGCACCTCCTTCCTCAGATATTAGCAATGTTACAAAATTTTGAGATTTAAAAAAATCAAGTCTGCAATTTATCCCATCAGATAAAGCATAAAATAAGTTTAATTTGACACCTAATTCACTTTCATATCTCAAGTATTTAAAACGTTTCATACTCGGAAATTAGCATCTTGTTCCCTATTGATTTTCTATGGACATAACAAAAAAGTTGTGATCGTGGACAGTCAAAAGCCCATAACTTTCTTAAAAATTAAGAGAACGGAATGAAATTTTCAGTTATCATAGATTGAAGCATTCTGAAACAAATATAAAATAATCTTACTTGGATGACCTGAAATTAAAGCATATAATTAGTTAGTTACCCAATTGTAGCTAATTTCAAACTTCAATTACTAGATCTAAACATCTATCCATTGCTTAATAAATGATTAACATTTTTAAATAACCTTGGTGTCCAAATAATATTCACAAATAATTCACAATAAAACATGATTTTTAAATCTCATTTACATTAATTTATAGGCCAAATGGAAGGAATTTAGTGTTCAATTGCTGTAAATTAAAGTCCATTTAAATTTCTAGTGGGATCCTGTGAACGCGCTGGTTTAGAACGTTCACATTGCGGTAGATTTGTGCCCTCAAATGCCCAGAAAAATACTGCAGGATATAACGGGGCCCAAATTAGCTACTCGCAACATTAAACTTTGTATAAAGGGATCTTAAGAAGCCCTTTTTAATGTAAAAATAAACAGCCTACCTTCTGTTGTCCCCTGTATGAGATCCGGCCGGTTGCCGGCGGTCGCGGGTTTAGAGGTTAATTTTTAAACTACTATAACAATTAGATAAAGCCCTTAAAAGTAATAATAGCTAAAGCGACGGAATCTTCCAGCGATTTTTCGTTAATAATTAACTAGGATGAACATCCTCGATTTGAACAGCCTAGGGAAAATCGCGTTTTAAACCCGCCCCCCTCCAAATGGCGCCAAAATCGCGCACACGGGCTGGGACAGATTTTCAGCGACGCTTCAGGTACGCTTTGCAACATACCTACAGATATGGTGCCCAAAATTACTCACAATACTCCAAATGCAGCCTGACCAGTGTCTTACACAGCCTCAGCATTACATCCCTGTTCTTGTATTCTAACACTCTTGAAATAAATGCTCGCATTGCGTTTGCCTTCTTTAATACCAATTCGACTAACAGATTAACTTTTTGGGAATCCTGCACCAGCATTCCCAAGTCCTTTTGCACCTTCAATTTCTGGATTCTATCCCCATTTAGAAAGTAGTCTACACCTTTATTCCTACTACCAAAATGCATGACTCCACACTTTATTATTTATTTTATTATTTATTTTATGTAAAGCACTTTGGTTTCAATGCAAGTTGATTTAAACGTGCTATATAAATAAAATGTACTTACTTACTTTGCGACACTATATTCCATCTGCCACTTCTCTGCCTGCTCTCCCAACATGTCCAAGTCCTTCTGTAAAGTCCCTGCCTTCGCTGCCCTACCTGCCCCTCCACTATTTTCGTATCATCCGCAAACTTGGTCACAAAGCCTTCAATCCACTCATCCAAATTATTAATATACAACGTGAAGAGTAGCGGCCTTAGCACCGACCCTTGCAGAACTCCACAGGTCACTGACAGCCAACCAGAGAAAAATACTTTTATTGCCATTCTTTGCCTTCTGCCATCCAGCCAATCTACTATCCAGGCTAGTATCTGCCTGATTAGTACAGGTGTCAGAGTTTATCAGGAGAAGGCAGGAGAATGGGGTTAGGGGGAGGAGTGAGAGATCAGCCACGATTGAAAGGCAGAGTAGACTTGATCAGTCGAATGGCCTAATTCTGCTCCTAACACTTATGATCTGCCCTTATATACCATGGGCTCTCATCAGCCTCACGTGTGGCACCTTATCAAATGCTTTCTGAAAATCTAAGTAAACAATGTCCATTGACTCTCCTTTGTCTGTCCTACTATTTACTTTTTCAATGAATTCAAAATACTCCGTAACCTCATCCTTTATATAATGGACTCTAAAATCTTACCAACCACTGAAGTCAGACGAAAGGGCCTATAATTCCCACTATTCTGCTTTGCTCCTTTCTTGTACAGCGGGGTAATATTGGCAATTTACGAGTCGTCTGGAACCACGCCTGACTCCAGTGATTCTTGAAATATCACCATTGATGCCTCCACAATCTCTAAAGCCACCTTTCAGAACCTTAGAGTGCAGTCCATCTGGTCCAGGTGACTTATCCACCTTCAGCCTTTTCAGCTTACCAAGCACCTTCTCCTTCGTAATAGCCAATCCGCTAACTTCCACCCCGTGACTCTCTTGAATTTCAAGCACATTGCTGGTGTCTTCCACTGTAAAGACGGATGCAAAAAAGATATTCAACTCCTCTGCCATTTCTTTGTTCCCCATTATCACCTCTCCTGCATAATTTTCCAACGGCCCAACACCCACTCTTGCCTCTTTCTTCCTCTTTATAACTCTTGATATCCTATTTTACATTATTAACTAGCTCACCTTCGTATTTCATCTTTTCTCCCTATATTGTCTTTTTAGTTACCTTCTGTTGTTCTTTAAAACCTTCCCAATTCCCTGGCTTCCCACTAATCTTTGCAATGTTATAAGCCTTCTCTTTTGGTTTTATGCTGTCTGTGATTTCCCTCATCAGGCACGTTTGCCACATTCTCCCCCAAGAATCTTTCTTCCTCTTTGGAATTTAGAATGAGAAGTTAAAGTTCTTTTTGTAGAAAACAATTTAAAACCCTCCCATTAAATAGACAATAGACAATAGGTGCAGGAGTAGGCCATCCGGCCCTTCGAGCCAGCACCGCCATTCAATGTGATCATGGCTGATCATCCCCAATCAGTACCCCTTTCCTGCGTTCTCCCCATATCCCCTGACTCCACTATCTTTAAGAGCCCTATCTAGCTCACTCTTGAAAGTAACTAGAGAACCGGCCTCCACCCTCTGAGACAGAGAATTCCACAGACTCAGCACTCTCTGTGAGAAAAAGTGTTTCCTCGTCTCCGTTCTAAATGGCTTACCCCTTATTCTTAAACTGTGGCCCCTGGTCTGGACTCCCCCAACATCGGGAACATGTTTCCTGCCTCTATCGTGTCCAACCCCTTGACAATCTTATCTGTTTCAATAAAATTCCCTCTCATCCTTCTAAACTCCAGAGTGTACAAGCCCAGCCACTCCATTCTCTCAGCATGTGACAGTCCCGCCATCCCGGGAATTAACCTTGTAAACCTACGCTGCACTCCCTCAATAGCAAGAATGTCCTTCCTCAAATTAGGGGACCAAAACTGCACACAATACTCCAGGTGTGGTCTCCACTAGGGCCCTGTACAACTGCAGAAGGAAATGCACCATAGTATCTGCGATCCAAGACACCAATAAATAAATTTCTATACAGATCAAACTATATAAAGACTTTTCTACTTTAAAGCATAATTAACATATGCTAATGATGTTATGTTCTTGTAAATGTCGGTGAGAACCTATGCTTCTGCAGTTGTTTGTTCAGATTCAGATTCAGATTCAATTTTAATTGTCATAGACAACAAAATTTGTCATCATTCTTCAGTGAGGACTAGGTCAACACTGGTCAGTGATAGCATAGAAACGTAGAAACATAGAAAATAGGTGCAGGAGGAGGCCATTCGGCCCTTCGAGCCAGCTTGATTGTCCCCAATCAATAACCCGTGCCTGCCTTCTCCCTGTATCCCTTGACCACTAGCCCCTAGAGCTCTATCTAACTCTCTCTTAAATCCATCCAGTGATTTGGCCTCTGCCCTCTGTGGCAGGGTATTCCACAAATTCACAACTCTCTGGGTGAAAAAGTTTTTTCTCACCTCAGTCTTAAATGGCCTCCCCTTAATTCTAAGACTGTGGCCCCTGGGTCTGGACTCGCCCAACATTGGGAACATTTTTCCTGCATCTAGCTTGTCCAGTCCTTTTGTAAGTTTCAATAAGAAACCCCCTCATCCTTCTAAACTCCAGTAAATACAAGCCTAGTCTTTTCAATCTTTCCTTATATGACAGTCCCTCCATCCCAGGGATCAATCTCATAAACCTACGCTGCACTGCCTCAATCACAAGGATGTTCTTCCTCAAATTAGGAGACCAAAACTGTCCACAATACTCCAGATGTGGTCTTACCAGAGCCCTAAACAACTGCAAAAGAACCTCTTTACTCCTATACTGAAAATTCCTTGTTATGAAGGCCAACATTCCATTAGCTTTCTTCACTGCCTGCTGTACCTGCACGCCAACTTTCAGTGACTGGTGTACAAGGACACCCAGGTCTCGCTGCACCTCCTCCTTACCTAACCTAACCCCATTGAGATAATAATCTGCCCCCTTGTTTTTGCCTCCAAAGTGGATAACCTCACATTTATCTATATTATACAGCATCTGCCACGCATCTGCCCATTCACTCAACCTGTCCAGGTTACCCTGCAACCTCCTAACATCCTTTTCACAGTTCACACTGCCACCCACCTTTGTGTCATCCGCAAACTTGCTCGTGTTGCTCCTAATTCCCTCTTCCAAATCATTAATATATAAGGTAAACAGTTGCGGCCCCAACACCGAGCCTTGCGGCACTCCACTCGCCACTGCCTGCCATTCTGAAAATGACCCGTTCCCTCCTACTATTTGCTTCCTGTCTGCCAACCAATTTTCTATCCATGTCAACACCCTAACCCCAATACCATGTGCTCTAATTTTAGTCGCCAGTCTCCCGTGCGGGACCTTATCAAAGGCTTTTTGAAAGTCTAGATATACTACATCCACTGGCTCCCCTTCATCCATTTTACTTGTCACGTCCTCAAAAAATTCCAGAAGATTAGTCAAACATGATTTCCCTTTCATAAATCCATGTTGACTCGGACTAATTATTTTACTGCTATCCAAATGCCCCATTATTACCTCTGTAATAATTGACTCCAGCATCTTTCCCACCACCGAAGTCAGACTAACTGGTCTGTAATTCCCCGTTTTCTCTCTCGCTCCATTCTTGAAAAGTGGGATAACATTAGCTATCCTCCAATCCACAGGAACTGATCCTGAATCTATTGAACATAGGAAAATGATCACCAATGCGTCCACTATTTCTAGAGCCACCTCCCTGAGGACCCTGGGATGCTGACCATCAGGCCCCGGGGATTTATCATCGTTCAGTCCCAGTAGCCTACCCAATACTATTTCTCGCCTAATGAAAATTTATTTCAGTTCCTCTACTCCCTTAGATCCTCTGTCCTCCAGTACATCTGTGAGATTGTTTGTGTCTTCCTTAGTGAAGACAGATCCAAAGTACCTGTTCAACTCTTCTGCCATTTCCTTGTTACCCATAATAATTTCACTGCCTTCAAAGGATCCACATTTGACTTTGGTACTCTTTTTGCCTTAACATATCTAAAGAAGCTTTTACTGTCGTTCTTTATATTCCTGGCCACCAGCTTCTCCTCGTACTTCATCTTTTCAGCCCGTACTGCCCGTTTTGCTTCCTTCTGTTATCCTATGAAATTTTCCCAATCCTCTGACTTCCGACTACTCTTTGCTGTGTTATACATCTTTTCTTTTAGTTTTATTCTATCCCTAACTTCTCTTGTCAGCCACGGTTGCCTCCCACTCCCCTTAGAATCTTTCTTCCTTTTCGGAATGAAATGATCCTGCGTCTTCTAGCCCAATGGAAGGGGACTGTTTTGATCATTCAGATACCTGGCCTGGGGGAGAATACAGCACAGAAATAGGTCCTTCGGCCAATATGCCAAGCCAACCATCATGCACCATCTGCACTCGTCCCATCTGCCTGCGTATGGCGCTAATCCTTCAAAACCTGTCATATCCATGTAATTGTCCAGATACCTTTTAAAAGTTATGATAGTACCTGTCTCAACTACCTCTTCTTATTCTATAGGCTTGTTCTATATACCCTCCACCCTTTGAGTAAAAGATTTTCACTCATGTTACTATTATATCTATGAGCCCTCACCTTAAACCGGTGTCCTTTGGCTCTTGATTCTCCTTCTCTGGGTAAAAGAATCCGTGCATTTGCCTTATCTATTCCTGTAATTTACTTAGACAACTCTATAAGGTCACCCCTCAACATCCTGCGCTCGTAGGGATAAAGTCCGAGCCTGCTCAACCTCTCCATATAGCTCAGGCCCTGAAGTCCTGGCAACATCCTCGTAAATCTTCCCTGCACCCTCTCTCGCTTAACAACATCCTTCCTATAACAGGATGAATAAATTGAACACAATACTCCAAATGTCGCCTCACCAATGTCTTGTACAACTGCACCATAACCTCCCAAAAATTAGAGCACATGGTATTAGTGTGCAAAATTAGAGCACATGGTATTGGGGGTACGGTATTGACATGGATAGAGAACTGGTTGGCAGACAGGAAGCAAAGAGTAGGAATTAACAGGTCCTTTTCAGAATGGCAGGCAATGACCAGTAGGGTGCTGCAAGGCTCAGTGCTGGGACCCCAGTTATTTAAAATATATATTAACGATTTAAACGAGGGAATTAAATGTAACATCTCCAAAGCTGGGTGGCAGAGTGAGCTACACCAGAGCCCTGCCATTTACTGTGTCGATCCTCCCGTGGTTTGACTTCCCATAATGCACCATCTTGCACTTATTTGTATAACATTTAACCATTCCTCAGCCCACCTGCCCAAGCGATCAAGATCCTGCTGCAATATTTGATAACCATTTTTATAATAGAAACATAGAAACATTGAAATTAGGTGCAGGAGTAGGCCATTCGGCCCTTCGAGCCTGCACCACCATTCAATATGATCATGGCTGATCATCCAACTCAGTATCCCGTACCTGCCTTCTCTCCATACCCTCTGATCCCCTTGGCCACAAGGGCCACATCTAACTCCCTCTTAAATATAGCCAATGAACTGGCCTCAACTACCCTCTGTGGCAGAGTTCCAGAGATTCACCACTCTCTGTGTGAAAAAAGTTCTCCTCATCTCGGTTTTAAAGGATTTCCCCCTTATCCTTAAGCTGTGACCCCTTGTCCTGGACCCCCAACATAGGGAACAATCTTCCTGTATCTAGCCTGTCCAACCCCTTAAGAATTTTGTAAGTTTCTATAAGATCCCCTCTCAATCTCCTAAATTCTAGAGAATATAAATCAAGTCTATCCAGTCTTTCTTCATAAGACAGCCCTGACATCCCAGGAATCAGTCTGGTGAACCTTCTCTGCACTCCCTCTATGGCAATAATGTCCTTCCTCAGATTTGGAGACCAAAACTGCACGCAATACTCCAGGTGTGGTCTCACCAAGACCCTGTACAACTGCAGTAGAACCTCCCTGCTCCTATACTCAAATCCTCTTGCTATGAAAGCCAGCATACCATTCACTTTCTTTACTGCCTGCTGCACCTGCATGCCTACCTTCAATGACTGGTGTACCATGACATCCAGGTCTCGCTGCATCTCCCCCTTTCCCAATCGGCCTCCATTTAGATAATAGTCTGCTTTCCCGTTTTTGCCACCAAAATGGATAACCTCACATTTATCCACATTATACTGCATCTGCCAAACATTTGCCCACTCACCCAGCCTATCCAAGTCACCTTGCAGTCTCCTAGCATCCTCCTCACACCGAACACTGCCCCCCAGCTTAGTGTCATCCGCAAACTTGGAGATATTGCCTTCAATTCCCTCATCCAGATCATTAATATATATTGTAAATAGCTGGGGTCCCAGTACTGAGCCTTGCGGTACCCCACTAGTCACTGCCTGCCATTGTGAAAAGGACCCGTTTACTCCTACTCTTTGCTTCCTGTTTGCCAGCCAGTTCTCTATCCACATCAATACTGAACCCCCAATGCCGTGTGCCTTAAGCTTGTATACTAATCTCTTATGTGGGACCTTGTCGAAAGCCTTCTGGAAGTCCAGATATACCACATCCACTGGTTCTCCCCTATCCACGCTACTAGTTACATCCTCGAAAAATTCTATAAGATTCGTCAGACATGATTTACCTTTCGTAAATCCATGCTGACTTTGTCCAATGATTTCACCACTTTCCAAATGTGCTGCTATCCCATCTTTAATAACTGACTCTAGCAGTTTCCCCACTACCGATGTTAGACTAACTGGTCTGTAATTCCCCGTTTTCTCTCTACCTCCCTTCTTAAAAAGTGGGGTTACGTTTGCTACCCGCCAATCCTCTGGAACTACTCCAGAATCTAAAGAGTTTTGAAAGATTATTACTAATGCATCCACTATTTCTGGAGCTACTTCCTTAAGTACTCTGGGATGCAGCCTATCTAGCCCTGGGGATTTATCGGCCTTTAATCCATTCAATTTACCCAACACCACTTCCCGACTAACCTGGATTTCACTCAATTCCTCCAACTCCTTTGACCCGCGGGCCCCTGCTATTTCCGGCAGATTATTTATGTCTTCCTTAGTGAAGACGGAACCAAAGTAGTTATTCAATTGGTCCGCCATATCCTGGTTCCCCATGATCAACTCACCTTTTTCTGACTGCAAGGGACCTACATTTGTTTTAACTATGATGCCACCCACTTTGTGTCATCTGCCTTGTACATTCTCATCCAAGTTATTGCCAAATAACCACAGCAATCCAGGTCCAGGAGCATCCACAATCTCTCTATGGCTTCTCTGCTCTGTATCTCTAATCTCCTCCAGCTCAATAGTGCTTTGTCACATATGCAACTGCACAATGTCATTCTTTTTGCATATATTACACATGCAGGCGCCACCATTTTTGGCGCCATTATTCAAAGTCCATTGTCCCGTCAGCCCGCATGTTCGATGTACTGGAGCAGTTCCCGCGAACCAACGTCCCTTTCCTCGCCCAGTCGTCTTATTGTTTTCCAGGCGCCTCCCTTGACGGCACTGGAGACATTACCCCAGTTCACTCTCCAACTGGCCCGTGCTCCTTACGTCCAACATCTCCAGCTCCCTCCTTGTCCCGCCATCCCCCGTGCCTTCAGGCGGGTTACTGGTCCCGCCGACCGATGAGCCTTTGGGCGGGCCCCTGGTTACGCCATCCGATGAGCCTTCAGGCGGGTTACCATTTATAATCCATCAAGATCCTTTCACTCTTACAACACTGACCTTCTCCCCAAACTTAATAGCTGCACTAACAACACTCATGCCTTCAACTGTCAAGGGTCTCAGCTCTGGAATTGTCTCTGTCTTAAGGCAATTTTCTTCCTTTCCAAACATAACTCTTTGAACAAACCTCTTGTCATCTTCTTCAACATCTCTTGTAGCTTTGCATTAACAATTTTGTTTGTTAACACTCCTAGGCAGCACATTTTAGCAATCTGACACAATAAGTGGATTTACACCAGATTATCAGAAGAGATTTAGGAAGGCTCAAAGCCTCAAAAGGTTGAAGGCACAGTTGCCAATGGTTGGGCTATGAAAGTATTTTCAACCTGCCTCTCAGCCTTAACCTGTTAATCTAATTTCCCACTGCACAATGCAAGTTGAATGTATACTTGAAGAAAAGTGCCTTCACCTTCATCTAGCAACTAGGGCATAACCAGAGGGAAATATTTCATACTATGACATCCAGGCTGGAGAAGGCTACAAATAATGATGTAATTGAGGAATTTGAATGAGGATTAAAATTTTACAAATGAGGTGATGGGAGACTTGGATCCTGTGTAGGTCAGCAAGGACCAACTTGGTCTTTGTATAGGTGAACCACACTTGCTTAACCACAATAATGACAATAATATCAACATATAGAAAATATCCAATGCATTTAAGTTTATAGAAATACATAATTTCATTTAGCAAATGTGACCAAAAGTATTTATTATTACTATTAACACGAACATTTCAAAGATCTAGACTTATCACTGTAAACTCAAATATTCATCCTGTCTTTTTAACAGATAGGGTGAATGCACAGTCTCTTACGCAGAGTAGGGGAATCAAGAATCAAATTACATAGTGCCCTCCATAATGTTTGGGACCAACACCCATCATTTATTTATTTGCCTCTGTACTCCACAATTTGAGATTTGTAATATAAAAAAAATCACATGTGGTTAAAGTGCACATTGTCAGATTTTATTAAAGGGTGTTTTTACACATTTTGGTTTCACCAAGTAGAAATTACCGCTGCGTTTATACATAGTCCCCTGTATTTCAGAGCACCATAATGTTTGGGACACATGTCTTCACAGGTGTTTGTAATTGCTCAGGTGTGATTAATTGCCTCCTCAAAGCAGGTATAAGAGAGATCTCAGCACCTTTCCTCCTGTCTTTCCATCACCTTTGGAAACTTTTATTGCTTTTTATCAACATAAGGACCAAAGTTGTGCCAATGAAAGTCAAAGAAGCCATTACGAGACAGATAAACAAGAATAAAACTTGTTTAGAGACATCAGCCAAATCTTAGGCTTACCAAAATCAACTGTTTGGAACATCATTAAGAAAGAGAGCACTGGTGACCTTACTAATCACTAAGGGACTGGCAGGCCAAGGAAGACCTTCTGCAACTGATGACAGAAGAATTCTCTCTATAATAAAGAAAATTCCCAAACACCTGTCCGACAGATCAGACACAATCTTCATGAGTCAGGTGTGGATTTGTCAATGGCCACTGTCCGCAAAAGACCGTGAACAGAAATGCAGAGGCTACACAGCAAGATGCAAACCACTGGTGAGCCGCAAAAATGGGATGGCCAGGTTACAGTTTGCCAAGAAGTACTTAAAAGAGCAACCACAATTCTGGAAAAAGGTCTTTTGGACAGATGAGACGGAGATTAACATATCAGAGTGATGGCAAGAGCAAAGTATGGAGGAGAGAAGGAACGGCCCAAGATCCAAAGCATACCACCTCATCTGTGAAACACAGCGGTGGGGGTGTTATGGCCTGCGCATGTATGGCTGCCGAACGTAATAGCTCACTTATCTTCATTGATGATACAACTGCTGATGGGAGTAGCATAATGAATTCTGAAGTGCGTAGAAACATCAAGTTCAAACAAATGCCTCAAAACTCATTGGCCGGTGATTCATTCTACAGCAAAACAATGATCCCAAACGTACTACTGAAGCAACAAAGGAGCTATTCAAAGCTAAAAAATGGCCAATTCTTGAGTGACTAAGTCAATCAGATCTGAACCCATTTGCTAAAGATGGCTGCAATACAGGCCTAGCAGAGCATCACCAGAGAAGACACCCAGCAACTGGTGTTCCATGAATCGCAGACTTCAAGCAAATGATATGCAACAAAATACTAAACATGACTACTTTCATTTACATGACATTCCTGTGTCCCAAACATTATGGTGCCCTGAAATGGGGGGACTATGTATAAACACTGCTGTAATTTCTACATGGTGAAACCAAAATGTATAAAAATGGCCTTAATTAAAATCTAACGATGTACACTTTAACCACGTGTGATTTCTTCTATTACAAATCTCAAATTGTGGAGTATACAGAGGCAAATAAATAAATGATGGGTCTTTATCCCAAACATTATGGAAGGCAATGTGAGCTGGGCAAGATTTAATTGGAACCCGAAGTGCAAATCTTTCACACAGAGGGGGGCTGGTATATGGAATGCTGCCAGAGGCAGATACTATACAACATGTAAAACGCATCCAGACAGATATATGGATTGGAAAGGTTTAGCAGGTGTGACAACACGTTCTCCCCAAGGGTTGCTCTGATCCCAGTCACTGGCTGACAGGCCAGAAGAAACCAACAATGAGCACCACAAACAGCGCCTGGACAGAGCTGAGGCCAGTGTCCAAAGATAAACAGCTTGAGCCAATTTGCTGTCATTGGATCAACTCCCTGCACCTCGTCAGCCCTACTCCTTATAAACCAGCCAGGGAGAGGAGAGGTGAAACAGGACAAGAAGGCAGGAGGTGGACACAGAATGCTGGAGTAACTCAGCGGGACAGGCAGCATCTCCGGAGAGAAGACATGGGTGACATTTCGGGTTGAGACCCTTCTTCATACCAGCATTTAAACCAGCACCTGCAGTTCTTTCCTACACAAGAAGACAGAAGAACAGGAGAAAGGGAGAGAAAGTGGAAGACCCCCGACTAACTATGGCTCTTTTTACAGGCTCGGAAGAAGACTGAGCCACCAGAACAAGCCCAAGACCGCCAGCAGCTCAGAGGCCAGAGTGATCTACTGGGACAAATTCAAGGTTGCCAGATGACAATGAACTGCGCCCCCAGGCGGAACCAGACTTTCTCGTCCCTATAATCCTTAATTATAAATAAAGCATATCACTCGAGTTCACCCTACTGTGAGTGTTTGTGTAGTCATTGTTTACTTGGCATCATCCCTGGCACCACTGGCGATATGGGCCAAACTAGTCCCATGCTAGAGTAGATGGAGCAGGGCATCATGGTCAGCATGGACAAGTTGGACTGAAGGGCCCGTTTCCATGCTGCATGACTCTATACGCGGGTTACACAGTATTTGATGTGGGTTACACAGCATTTTAACCAGTGAATCTGGCCTTTTTGCATACAGTCAAACAGTTTTATAATAATGTAAAAATGAAACTCCAATCCAAGAAGTATGTTTATTATTCTCTTCTGAAACAGTGTGAAAATGCAAAATGCTTGACACTCTAATAATCTACCCAGTACACATTGGATAAAACTTGACACATCTGATCATGTGTGGTTTTGTCCATTACAATTTAAACCATTGCACTAACATTTGAGAGCTTATCTAAACCAGATAAAAGATTTATGGAAATTACAACCATTTCCCCAAAATATCCTGTCATCACACTTTCAAAATACAGTGCATTTCAAAATAATAGATGCATTACATTTATCAGCATCACACTCTTATGCAGTATATGCCTATTTCTCATTGCAGAACTGCATCATTTAAACACAGCTACCAGAAATACTAACAAAAGGAAGTAAAATTGAAAATATTTAACTTAAATTAATGAACATGTTGAAATCATGCCAACATAAAATTATTTGCACTTAAAGCAAACATCCATGTGTCAAAATATTTTATTTTAGGAGTTTTGGCTGGTAGAAGCAACACTACCCAATGAAAGATCATAACAAAAGATCCATCTGAGAAAAATAACCCACTGCAAACAGAGACTGGTAATAAAATTAACAATGACAAAATTCAATGACAATCACCAGAGCAACAGTCACGATCAGCATTAAGGTGCACCTCTCCTACCCCCACCATCTGCATAAAAAGCTTTCTCAAAAAACGAAGCAAAAGCAATCTTTACACATACCCTCATTATTTTCAGGATGCATTTCAGTTCACAATGTTTGTATTAACTAGCATTCATGTCCACGTCCCTCACCAGATGTACTTCACTATCCGTTCAGATCACCAACTTCCACTGTGAACATTTAGCATGCATAGCCAGCACAATAGGTAGAGATAAAAATAAATGCAACACAGACGCAGCCGAGATGACTATGAAATACGCCTCAGCCTACAGTAGACAGCACTCCATTTTTTCCTCTTGTGTTGTGCTGCCGGTATATTACACGCTACCAAATCCAGTCACTGACACATGAAAGGAAATAAAAATCAAATTTGTGCAGATAGACTGCTTTAGAACGCACCAGAATCCCTGCAGCTCTTCAGCACACCATCCTACTCGCAATATGATGCAGAGTGTCCGAAAATACCATTCCCCTTTCCTCTTCCTATCGCTGCCACTGAATACTGATAGACACCAAGGACAAAAGGAGGAACCGGCATGAACATTAAGAGCAAATATTTAATGGAACACTGGCTTTCTGATCATCTAGCTTCATGTAACCAAGCACTGGGTGTTGCTTTCCCTTGAGAGTCTCGGGGCAATTTCTGAGCTAGAAGAAAAACCTGGCATGGAATTTAAAGGGAAATGGCAATGTTTAAATATTGCTTGCTATTAACAAATTGTGTGCCATTCTAATGAAATAATATCCTTTCCTCCACAGAATAATTCTTAAGGTTTTACTAAATATGTAAAATAGATTAAATATATATATTTTTAAAGCATCTGTTAAGTTGGATTTTGGAATTCAGATTTCCACATGTGCTGTTATATTAAAAAGACAAATAAATTGCACCAATCCACAACAAGATTATGAGATCATCTATTTTAATTCAAAACTAAACTATATTATGAATTAGTGCCCTAAAGAGCAAAGTAAGCTTTGAATGAATAACACCAGTAAAATCAATTTTTAATTTTATAATTCATTCTATTATTATATTACCTGTAAAAAATTCGGGCAAACTTACACCAGTCATAGCAATGCAGGAGATAGTCATGCTAATTTTTACAAGATGAATTTCCCACTGACCTGTAATTATATTTGCCTGTGTAATTGTGCAATTACTTTCAGAAAGCAGAAACTGAATCTGATTCCACTGCTCCTACAGGCAGTGTATTCTACATCATAAAAAAAGGCGTGGGGAAGGTGTTACCTGTACAAAAAGTACGGGTTGCACTTGAACCCGAGGGAGACCAATATCCTGGCGGGGAGATTTGCAAAGGCTACCGGGGAAACTTTAAACTAGAACGGTTGGGGGGAGGGACTCAAATAGAGAAAACCAGTAGACAGTGTGTGAGGCAGGAGGCAGAGAAGGGAAGCACTCAGACCCAACATGTAGGGCGGAAAGAAGAAAAAGATAATAAACAGAGAATAAGCGGTGGTGGGTTTCTTAAATGTGTGAGCAGAGAGACAGAGGGGTGTAAAATGAGGGTAGAAGCAATAGGTAGCAAGGTGAAAAGTAAGTGGCAGGCAGACAAATCCAGGGCAAAAATCAAAAAGGGCCACTTTTCAACATAATTGTATAAGGGGTAAGAGTGTTGTAAAAACAAGCCTGAAGGCTTTGTGTCTCAATGCAAGGAGCATTCGTAATAAGGTGGATGAGTTGAATGTGCAGATAGTTATTAATGAATATGATATAGTTGGGATCATGGAGACATGGCTCCAGAGTGACCAAGTCTGGGAGCTGAACATCCAGGGATATACAATATTCAGGAGGGATAGACAGAAAGGAAAAGGAGGTGGGGTAGGTTTGCTGGTTAGAGAGGAGATTAACGCAATAGAAAGGAAGGACATTAGCTTGGAGGATGTGGAATCGATATGGGTAGAGCGGCGAAACAGTAAGGGGCAGAAAACGCTAGTGGGAGTTGTGTACAGGCCACCTAACAGTAGTAATGGAGTTGGGGATGGCATCAAACAGGAAATTAGAAATGCGTGGAATAAATGTAAAACAGTTATAATGAGTGACTTCAATCTACATATAGATTGGGTGAATCAAATTGGCATGGGTGCTGAGGAAGAGGATTTCTTGGAAGGTATGCGGGATAGTTTTCTAAACCAACATGTAGAGGAACCAACGAGAGAGCAGGCTATTCTAGACTGGGTATTGAGTAATGAGGAAGGGTTAGTTAGCAGTTTTGTTGTGCGTGGCCCCTTGGGCAACAGTGACCATAATATGGTTGAGTTCTTCATTAGGATGGAGAGTGACATAATTAATTCAGAAACAAGGGTTCTGAACGTCAAGAAAGATAACTTTGAGGGTATGAGACGTGAATTGGCCAAGATAGACTGGCAATTGATTCTTAAAGGGTTGATGGTGGATAGGCAATGGAAGGCATTTAAAGACTGCATGGATGAATTACAACAATTGTTCATCCCAGTTTGGCAAAAGAATAAATCAGGGAAGGTAGTGCATCCGTGGATAACAAGGGAAATCAGGGATAGTATCAAAACAAAAGATGAAGCATACAAATTAGCCAGAAAAAGCAGCCTACCAGAGGACTGGCAGAAATTCAGAGTCCAGCAGAGGAGGACAAAGGGCTTAATTAGGAAAGGGAAAATAGATTATGAAAGAAAACTGGCAGGGAACATAAAAACTGACTGCAAAAGTTTTTATAGATCTGTGAAGAGAAAAAGATTAGTTAAAACAAATGAAGGTCCCTAGCAGTCAGAAACAGGTGAATTGATCATGGGGAACAAGGACATGGCAGACCAATTGAATAACTACGTTGGTTCTGTCATCACTCAGGAAGACATAAATAATCTGCCAGAAATAGGACGGGACCAGGGGTCAAATGAGATGGAGGAACTGAGTGAAATCCAGGTTAGCCGGGAAGTGGTGTTAGTTAAATTGAATGGATTAAAGGCTGATAAATCCCCAGGGCCAGATAGGCTGCATCCCAGAGTACTTAAGGAAGTAGCCCCAGAAATAGTGGATGCATTAGTGATAATTTTTCAAAACTCTAGAGATTCTTTTCAAAACTCTGTAGTTCCTGAGGATTGGAGGGTAGCTAATGTAACCCCACTTTTTAAAAAGGGAGGGAGAGAGAAAACGGGGAATTACAGACCGTTTAGTCTAACATCGGTAATAGGGAAACTGCTAGTCAATTATTAAAGATGGGATAGTAGCACATTTGGAAAGTGGTGAAATCATTGGACAAAGTCAGCATGGATTTATGAAAGATAAATCATGTCTGACGAATCTCATAGAATTTTTCGAGGATGTATCTAGTAGAGTGGATAAGGTAGAACCAGTGGATGTGTTGTATCTGGACTTTCAGAAGGCTGTCGCCAAGGTCCCACATAAGAGATTAGTATGCAAACCTAAAGCACACGGTATTGGGGGTTCAGTATTGATGTGGATAGAGAACTGGGTGGCAGACAGGAAGCAAAGAGTTGGAGTAAACGGGTCCTTTTCAGAATGGCAGGCAGTGACTAGTGGGGTACCGCAAGGCACGGCTGTTTACAATATATATTAATGATTATGCACAAGGGAATTGAATGCAACATCTCCAAGTTTGCAGATGGCACAAAGCTGGGGGGCAGTGTTAGCTGTGAGGAGGATGCTAGGAGGCTGCAGGGTGACTTGGATAGGTTGGGTGAGTGGGCAAATGTATGGCAGATGCAGTATAATGTGGATAAATATGAGGTTATCCACTTTGGTGGCAAAAACAGGGAATAGAATAGAATAGTTTCTTTATTGTCATTGTAACATGAACCATGTACAACGAAAGTTAAAAATTTCAGCCAGTCAGTGCACCATTCAAAACATTTCTAAAAGCTAACGATACATACAAGATAAAGTATTAAAAGATAAACAACTAAAATAAATATCATGAAAATAGCACGCATAAACACCCAACCCTCCATCCTTCTGTCGATTTCACAGTGTACCACAGTCCCTTAGTCTGTATCGCCCCTGCGTTCCTTGGCGGCTACATTTAGTGCTTTTATAGCAGTGGGGTAAAAACTGTTTTTTAGTCTGTTCGTCCTTGTCCTTGGAGATCTGTACCGTCTGCCTGACGGCAACAGTTCAAACAGGGAGTGTCCGGGGTGGGAAATGTCCTTTATAATACTCTGGGATTTTTTGATGCAGCGGTAACTGTGTAAGTCCTCCAAGGTAAGGAGAGGGCAGTAGACTATTATCTGAATGGTGGCCGATTAGGAAAAGGGGAGATGCAACGAGACCTGGGTGTCATGGTACACCAGTCATTGAAAGTAGGCATGCAGGTGCAGCAGTCAGTGAAGAATGCGAATGGTATGTTAGCATTCATAGCAGAAGGATTTGAGTATAGGAGCAGGGAGGTTCTACTGGAGTTCTACAGGGTCTTGGTGAGACCACACCTGGAGTATTGCGTACAGTTCTGGTCTCCTAATCTGAGGAAAGACATTCTTGCCATAGAAGGAGTACAGCCTGATTCCTGGGATGTCAGGACTTTCATATGAAGAAAGACTGGATAGACTCGGCTTGTACTCGCTAGAATTTAGAAGATTGAGGGGGGATTTTATAGAAACTTGCAAAATTTTTAAGGGGTTGGACAGGCTAGATGCAGGAAGATTGTTCCCAATGATGGCTAAGTCCAGAACAAGGGGTCATAGTTTAAGGATAAGGGAGAAGTCTTTTAGGACCGAGATGAGAAAAACATTTTTCACACAGAGAGTGGTGAATCTCTGGAATTCTCTGCCACAGAATATAGTTGAGGCCAGTTCAAGTTTTTTTTTGTTCAAGTTCAAGTTCAAGTGAGTTTATTGTCATGTGTCCCTGTATAGGACAATGAAATTCTTGCTTTGCTTAAGCACACAGAAAATAGTAGGCATTTACTACAAAACAGATAAATATGTCCATATACCATGATATAAATATATACATACATGAATAAATAAACTGATCAAGTGCAAATAGCCGAAAGTAATAATCAGAGTTTTGTTCGAGCCAGGTTTAATAGCCTGATGGCTGTGGGGAAGTAGCTATTCCTGAACCTGGTTGTTGCAGTCTTCAGGCTCCTGTACCTTCTACCTGAAGGTAGCAGGGAGATGAATGTGTGGCCAGGATGGTGTGGGTCTTTGATGATACTGCCAGCCTTTTTGAGGCAGCGACTGCGATAAATCCCCTCGATGGAAGGAAGGTCAGAGCCGATGATGGACTGGGCAGTGTTTACTACTTTTTGTAGACTTTTCCTCTCCAGGGCGCTCAAATTGCCGAACCAAGCCACGATGCAACCGGTCAGCATGCTCTCTACTGTACACCTGTAGAAGTTAGAGAGTCTTCCTTGACAAACCGACTCTCCATAATCTTCTCAGGAAGTAGAGGCGCTGATGAGCTTTTTTGATAATTGCATTAGTGTTCTCGGACCAGGAAAGATCTTCAGAGATGTGCACGCCCAGGAATTTGAAGTTCTTGACCCTTTCAACCATCGACCTATTGATATAAATGGGGCTGTGGGTCCCCCTCCTACTCCTTCCAAAGTCCACAATCAGTTCCTTGGTTTTGCTGGTGTTGAGGGCCAGGTTATTGCGCTGGCACCATATGGACAGTTGCTCGATCTCTCTTCTATATTCTGACTCATCCCCATCAGTGATACGTCCCACAATAGCGGTGTCGTCAGCGAACTTGATGATGGAGTTCGCACTGTGGTTGGTTACGCAGTCATGGGTATAGAGTGAGTACAGCAGGGGGCTGAGCACGCAGCCTTGAGGTGCTCCCGTGCTGATTGTTATCGAGGCTGGCACATTTCCATCAATACAAACATATTGTGGTCTGTGGATGAGGAAGTCGAGGATCCAGTTGCAGAGGGATGCGCAGACACCCAGTTCTGCGAGTTTGGTAACCAGTTTGGAGGGGATAATTGTGTTGAATGCAGAGCTATATTTAAGAGGGAGTTAGATGTGGCCCTTGTGGCTAAGGGGATCAGGGGGTATGGAGAGAAGGCAGGTACGGGATACTGAGTTGGATGATCAGCCATGATCATATTGAGTGGCGGTGGAGGCTCGAAGGGCCGAATGGCCTACTCCTGCACCTATTTTCTATGTTTCTATAACTGCTCTGGCCAGTTGATTTTTCTCACATCCTCTTCAGTTCTTCTGCCTGTCATCTTAAACCTGTTCTTTTACATGTCCTTAAGGGCCTGTCCCACTGTACGAGGTAATTCAAGATTTCTCCCGAGTTTCCCCTGATTCGAACTCGGAGAATTACGGTAATAGCCGTCCGTAGGTACTCGGGGCTCTCGTGGACATTTTTCACAGTGCTGAAAATACTTCACGAGTTACCCGGTTTCCCGATATCTGCCGTTAGCATTACGAGCCGGTACGAGACATCCACGAGCTCCGACGTAGCCGCTACGTACATTCTACATACTTACCACGAGATTGATTTTTTTTTTAAATTCGGGAGAGCTCTTGAATTATCTCGTACAGTTCTTCCACAACATTCTTCAACCCCATTCTCCTGCCTTCGCCCCGGAACCTTTAGCACCCTTACTAATCAAGAATCTATCAATCTCTCTTTAAAAATACCCAAAGATATCACCTCCACAGCCACCTGTGGCAATGAATTACACAGATTCACCACCATCTGGCTAAAGAAATTCCTCCTCATCTTCGTTTTGAACGTACATAGTTTATTCCAAAGTCATGCCCTCTGTTTGTAGACCCTCCCATTATTATAAACCATCTTTCCTTATCGACTCCATCTAGGCCTTTCATTATCCAATAGGTTTCAATGAGATTTCCAAGTGAACATCATCCACTTACTCTCCTTTAACAGTCCTGTTTGTTAGCTCTTCAATAAATTCCAGAAGATTTGTTAGGCAAGATCGCCCCTTAACAAAACCTTGCTGACTTTGGCGTACTTTATGTTTAAGAAAGAACTGCAGATGCTGGAAAAATCAAAGGTAGACAAAAATGCTGGAGAAACTCAGTGGGTGAGGCAGCATCTATGGAGCGAAGGAATAGATGCTACCTTTGGCCTACTTTATCATGTGCTTCCAAGTACACCAAAACCTGATCCTTAACATTGGACCTTCCAGCTTCCCAGGCATCTTCTCCTCAGTAATAGCAATTAAGTAATAGTAATAAGGGGTGATAGGATGGGGGGGGGGGCGGCGGTTAGATGGGACTGAGATGTCATTGGCTAGTTGGATTAGAGAATCCCAAAGGCCTTTTAGTCATACATTAAAAACAAGAGGATAATTATGGAGAAGGTAGGACCACACAAGGGGAGAATATATATTTGGAGTCAGAGGATGTTAAGCAAGGTACGAAATGAGTACCTTGTTGTTCCTTTAAGGGAACTGGCAAATTCCAGGAAATGTTTAACTGGTGAGCATCACATCAGTGGTAAGAAAGCTATTGGAGAGGAGTCTTAAGCCCCTGTCCCACTTTCACGACCTAATAGGCGACCTCTGCCGAGTTTGCCCTTGACTCATACTCGCAGCATGGTCGCCACGAGGTCAGAGGAGGTCGTAGGAGGTCTTCGTAACTCTTCCTCATGCTCGTGAGTGGTCTCCGTGTACTCGTGACCCCAAGTAGGTCACGGCGTTTTTTCCAGCCTGATAAAAAATGTCCACGAGTAAAAAAAAAGGTCGGCATGCAAAAAATCAATATTTTGTATTCGTAGGTAGGTCGTGATGGTGGTCGTAGGTCGTCGTAGGTCGGTAACTGGCCCGAGAAATAAAAATGCAAACGAAATTATTTTATCATGTGATAATTTTCCACTCGTAGCTAGTCGTAGTTCATCTTAGGTGTGGAAGACTGAGATCGAGGGGGGTCGTACGAGGTCGTAGACATAGATGTAGGAAGTTGTAGATATAGTCTTAGGAGGTCGTAGGCATAGCCATAGGAGGTATTTTACTTCGGCGAGTCAACACGACCTTGACATTTTTTTCAACTCGTCTAGGGTCTTCTAAACTCGTGGATTAGGTTGTCCAAGTGGGACAGGCCCTTTAGGGATAGATTTACTCACACTTGGGAGAGAATAAACTCAATTAAGGACAGTCAGCAAGGCTTTGTGCCAGGCAGGTCTTTCTTACAGGTTTATTTGAGTCTTTTTGAGAAGGTGACAAAGGAGGGGAGGGCAATGGATATTGTCTGTATGAAACTTAGTGAGATATTTAACAAGGTTCCTTGTGCAAGGCTTATGCAGTAGATTAAGGTGCAGAGCATCCACAGTTACTTGGTAGTCTGGATTCAGAACTGTCTTGCCTATAGAAAACAGAGGTTAGTGGTGGAAGGGTGTAACTCTGGCTGGAGGTTTGTGACCAGTGGTTTTGCACATGCACCAGTGCTGAAACCTCTGTATGCAACTTTATCAAGGCTCATATATGGGTCGGCTGGTAAGTTTGCAAATGACCCAAATATTGGTGAAGCTGCAGACATTAAAGGTGGCTGTCAAAGGTTACAGCAGAATGTAGATCAGTTACAGATGTAAGCGAACAAATGGCAGATGGTGTTCGATCATGGCTGTGTGAGGAGGCGCAATTGTGAAGGTTGAATGCAAGGGGAAAGTATAGTTGGCTGGATCCATGACAGTAATAACGTACAGAAGGATCTTGGGGACCAAGTTCGTACAGTCCTGAAAGTGGCAACACAAGTAGACAGAATGATATAGGCGGCATAAATGTATGCTTGCCTTCATTGGTCAGAGTAAGGCAAGAACCATGAAGTCATTTTGCTGTTCTATAAAACTAGGATTAGGTCTCATTTGGTGTATTAAGTGCAGTTCTGGTCACCCTTTTAGAGTGGGTGCAGAAGAGATTTATCTGGATTAGAGGCTAGTGGTTATAAGGACAGGTTGGACAAATTTGGATTGATTACTCTGGAACATTAGAAGCTGAAGGAGACATGACAGAAGTATGGAAAATTCCAAAATATATAGATAAATACAGGCATATTCAGAACCATTTACCCAGCATGTAAATGTCAAACACTAGAGGATGTGGCCATAAGGTCAGAGAGGGAAAGTTTAATGAATAGTTGTGGGGCAAATTTCTGCACCCCCTACTGAGAATGGCAGGTGCCAGGAACACACTTCCAAGGGTGGTGTTGGAGACAGATATGATCATGATGTTTATGAGACCTAATTAGCATGTCAATTCGCAGGGAAAGAGGGATATGGTGCTCGTGCGGGTTGAAAGAATTAGTTTAAGTGGGCATCATGTTCCACAGATACATTGTGGGCCAAAGGGCCTGCTCCTGTTCTGTACGGTTCTTTGTTTTATGTTCCATATCAGTTCACTGCTTTAACACTTTTGCAAGGATAACCGAGCGATAATGTTAATGTCCGCCGAGCTTCACAGCCGTGTATCTCTGGCTTCTTAAAAGTTGTCTCCAATCCTTCTCCCCCCTCTCCTTTAAAAGGGGTGTGTGGGTCTGTCTGTGTGTCTGTCTGTGTGTGTCTATCTGTGTGTGTCTATCTGTGTGTTGCTGTGTGTGTGGCTGTGTGTCTGTGTGTGTGTCTGTGTGTCTGTGTGTCTGTGTGTGTGTGTGTGTGTGTGTGTGTGTGTGTGTGTGTGTGTCTGTCTGTCTGTCTGTCTGTCTGTGTGTCTGTGTGTGTGTGTGTGTGTGTGTGTGTGTGTGTGTGTGTCTGTCTGTGTGTGCGTGTGTGCGTGTGTGTGTGTGTGTGTGTCTGTCTGTGTCTGTCTGTCTGTGTGTGTCTGTCTGTGCCTGTCTGTCTGTGCCTGTCTGTCTGTGTGTGTCTGTCTGTGTGTGTCTGTCTGTCTGTGTGTGTGTGTGTGTCTGTCTGTCCGTGTATGTGTCTGTGTGTGTGTCTGTGTGTGTGCCAATGTGTGTGTGCCTGTGTGTGTGTGCCTGTGTGCGTGTGCGTGTGTGTGTGTGTGTGTGTGTGTGTGTGTGTGTGTGTGTGTGTGTGTCTCTCTCTCTCTCCAAGTGGGACAGGCCCATAAAGCTGCGCTACCATAGAACCTGCTAAATAGCCCGCAGCACGGAACGTGTTCAGAACTTGCTGCGGGTTGGATAAAATCTCGTGGCGGGCCACATGTGGCCTGCGGGCCATAGTTTGGAGACCTCTGCATTATATTTATGAACACCTTTAACAATGAATACAATTCCTAAGTGCTTTCAAATGCTAATTAAAAAAAACAAAAAAAACATGCTTCTTTGTGACCTCTGAGCACAAGATCAACCATAAGACTAGCATCACATGGATGATTACATGGCTTTACTCAGAATGTCCAATTTCTCTTTCCCTCTCACAGATATGATCATGATGTTTATGAGACCTAATTAGCCCGTCAATTCGCAGGGAAAGAGAGATATGGTGCTCGTGCGGGCTGAAAGAATTAGTTTAAATGGGCATCATGTTCCACAGATACATTGTGGGCCAAAGGGCCTGCTCCTGTTCTGTACGGTTCTTTGTTTTATGTTCCATATCAGTTCACTGCTTTAACACCGTTGCAAATTTTATGCCCTCTTCAAATTTTAAAATAGTGTAATTTAGTGATTTAATTTAAAAAAAAACAATGGTCATAGCACCAACTGATGAAAACTACAAAATACCTTCCCTTCAAAACTGTACTTGTTACTTGGTCCCGCCTCCTTTTCGTAAGTCATTCTGGCATATATGGTGCTCCTGACTCTTTTATTCCACAGGCTTCACATTTTATGAATTAGTTCACAAGTGTCACTTTTATAAACACTTTTGGAAGCACACGGATGCACATGACATTTAAATTATCAAATCTCTGTGTACATTAGAAAAGCATACCATTCACTCACTGATACGAAGCATTTTTGTTTATGAAATAATTTTATTTTCATTAACCAAAATGTTCCTTTAATGATACAAAACCAGGCTCTATTTTTACTGTACAATGCTCCATTAAAAGACTGTCACTATGCATTTTATATTACTTCAGCATTTAAATTAACAATGTCAAAAATAAAGTTTGAGACCACATTATAATTTAAAGCTTGTAAAACAATTGGATTTATAAAGCAAATACTATTTATTGTATAAAATAGCAAAACACAAGTGTAAAAGATAAACATAGAGTAACTCAGCAGGTCAGGCAGCATCTCTGAAGATCTATATATTTTCTCCAGAGATGCTGCATGATCCGATGTTAGTCCAGCATTTTGTGTCGATCTTTGTCATAAGCCAGCAGCTACAATTCCTTTATATTACATTTTATAACAAAAACGCAAAGATGTATTACAAGCTTTAAATGCCTATTTAGGGCCAAAGTAAACTATATTTCCAAATAATGGAGTACACAATAATCAAATGTATTTTTTTCAGTCTTTTTAATGGGTAAATCAATATTAAACCACTCTCATATACAAGACTAGCACCTTTTCTAGCTTCTTAATGTAAATAAAACCAGGGGCCTAAACATGTGCACTAATCAGCCTCACAAAGCTCATCTGGAGTAATGAAAACTCTTTAACGGTGCCTTTAATTTCCCATTATTTACTTTGCGATCAGGGACAGCATTACTCAAGAAACGTCCTTAATCATTCACAAAACCAAGCAGTCCCGTGGCCACAAGGACCAGAAAACTGACTATTTATTACCTGCTAAAATCAGTGTCAGTGCAGCTTAGCCAGCAGATCTTCAGCAAGGCTCACAAAATGATAGGAGCATTATCCAACTGCCTGCTAAAAAATTGCATATAATCATCTTGCACAAGATTAGAGTCAATTTTACATGGAAATTAGACTACGGATTTGTTACCATACTAACACATGTGATTCAAAAAGAGCAGAATGAGTGCACCTGAAGAAACGTGCGTTTTTTAACCAACATTTAATAGCAGAATTGCATTGCCACAACTAACCACAATCATTGAAATCAGGGGTTGACTGAGTTGGCTTGATTCACTGATATTTAAGTACTGGGCCATTTTCACGCTTAATCAATGCAATATCCACACAACAAACAATGCTGATATTTGCGTATCTAATTGCTAAGATTAGCATTTTCAAAAAGTTGACAGGAAGGAGAAATAGCTCAAAGATTTCAGCATGGTGGTACTTTTGTAAATACTTGAAGTACAGAATTCTGAATAGAAATCTACATCATGCTTTAATAAATAAAAAATAAAGAGAGGGGGGGGGGGGAGAGGGGTGGACAGAGAGGGGGGGGACAGAGGGAGGGGGGGGACAGATGGAGGGGGGGACAGAGGGAGGGGGGGGGGACAGAGGGGTGGGGGGGGGGGGCAGAGGGAGGGAGAGGGCAAGGGAGCGAGGGGGAGAGAGAGGGAGGGGGAGATATATATACATATAGAGACAGAGGGAGGAGGGGACAGAGGGAGAGGGGGAGGGAGAGGGGAGGGGGGGGGAGAGAGAGGGGGGAGGAGAGGAGGGGAGGAGGGGGGGAGGAGGAGGAGGGGGGGGTAGGAGGGGGGGAGGAGATAGGGGGTTATATTTTGTAGGCGACTGCAGGGGACTCTGCGGTCGCCACAGGTTTGTGGGTGATTGCCAGGGAGTCGCCTTCATGGTCATGAGCAGTTCTTGCATTCTGGGAACTAGTCGCGGCCTCATTATGGTCGCTGCAAATTTTTCAACAGGTTAAAAATTAGCGGCGACCAGAATAAAGCCGCCATGGAAAGTAGCGAGAAATCTCATGCCGTAGGTCGGTCGCCGGGAGGTCCCAGTGGGTTGCCAGGAGGTCGAAGGTTCTCGTAGATTGTAGCCAGTGCAGACAGATGAATTGGCTAATTGGGCGGAAAAAACGTAAGCAGTAGTTTTCAGAACCAAGGATAACCGAGCGGTAATGTTAATGTCCGCCGAGCTTCACAGCTGTGTATCTCTGGCTTCTTAAAAGTTGTCTCCAATCCTTCTCCCCCCTCTCCTTTAAAGGGGGTGTGTAGGTCTGTCTGTGTCTATCTGTGTGTGTGTCTATCTCTGTGTGTGGCTGTGTGTCTGTCTGTCTGTGTGTGTGTCTGTGTGTCTGTATGTGTGTGTGACTGTGTGTCTGTCTGTGTGTGTGTGTTGTGCGTCTCTCTGTGTGTCTGTCTGTCTGTCTATGTGCTTCTCTCTGTGTGTCTGTGTGTGTGTGCCTGTGTGCGTGTGTGTGTGTGTGTGTGTGTGTGTGTGTACGCTCGCGCGTGCGTGTGTCTCTCTCTCTCTCTCCAAGCAGGACACGCCCATAAAGCTGCGCTACCATAGAACCTGCTAAATAGCCCGCAGCACGGAACGTGTTCAGAACTTGCTGCGGGCTGGATAAAATCTCGTGGCGGGACACATGTGGCCTGCGGGACATAGTTTGGAGACCTCTGCATTATATTTATGAACACCTTTAACAATGAATACAATTCCTAAGTGCTTTCAAATGCTAATTAAAAAAAACAAAAAAAACATGCTTCTTTGTGACCTCTGAGCACAAGATCAACCCATAGACTAGCATCACATGGATGATTACATGGCTTTACTCAGAATGTCCAATTTCTCTTTCCCTCCACATCTCATAGATTTGGAGCTTGTTATGGGTATGAACTCAAATCCCACTACTCTTAGTAATGTGCCAATTCTTTGGTGCAATGTACACCAGACTACCTATCAGACAGTAACACCATATCAATACACAATAATAGTTCTCACACATGTGTTTTTTTTTTAAAAAGGGGACCAATAAGACAAACACACAATGTTCTACTCTGCTGATATATCAGAAGATATTTTAATGACTCTGGACCAGAATGTGCACTCAGTGAACTCAATTATACCTCAACACTTAAACACCAAGAATTAGGAGCAATATTGTAGAGCCAATGGGATAACAAATTCAGTTGTATTAAGGTGCACGTGCATTTAATCAGCCATTGGAAAAGTAACACTGCCAGGAGGACTAGCAGGAGAGTTTGGGTATTACAAATACCAAGATATGTTGGTCAACAACTAAGCTCACCAATGACAGCTGCTTATCTTGCATTTTCTGTGGCATTGACTTGCCTGCTCTGTGTGTTGATATTGTGTTGGTTCAAAAGGGTTCTCTGGCACACCGTGATGTCAGCAAAATGCAGCCCATATTAAACAATTCTAGCAAACTAAAACCATAATTCAATCCCCAAATCATTAGATGAACAAATAAAAATATAGAAATCAAGTTGATCAATATGGTTAAAATGTTGTGCTTATATACATTGTCATGAAACATTAGATACAACTGATTCGATCCAAGTAGAAATCATTTCAAAATTAAGTTGATCTCTGGAATCTGCAATGTAGTTTCTGATTGCTGTCACTAGAGAGCTCCAAAGGATTTATTCATAGCATTCAATTAAATGTTTTTAGCAGACATCAAGGACAGAGAGGCACAGCCATACAGCATAGAAAAGACCCTATGGCACAACTCGTCTATGCCAATCAGGACACCCCATCAAAGATAGTCCCAAATACCTGTATTTGGCCCATATACCTTTAAACGTTCCCCCAGTCATGCAACTATATAAATTTCTATAAGACATTAAAAGACTATATACAGTGCTCTCCATAATGTTTGGGACAAAGACCCATCATTTAATTAATCAACCTTGTCCCCGCCCACCCCCGCCCCGATCAGTCTGAAGAAGGGTTTCGGCCCGAAACGTTGCCTATTTCCTTCGCTCCATAGATGCTGCTGCACCCGCTGAGTTTCTCCAGCTTTTTTGTGTAACCATCATTTAATTATTTGCCTCTGTACTCCACAATTTGAAATTGGTAATAGAAAAAATTGCATGTGCACACTTTCACCATGTAGAAATTACAGCAGTGTTTATACATCAACCCCCTATTTCAGGGCACCATAATGTTTGAGACACAGCAATGTCATGTAAATGAAAGTAGTAATGTTTAGTATTTTGTTGCATATCATTTGCATGCAATGACTGCTTGAAGTATGCGATTCATGGACCACCAGTTGCTGGGTGTCTTCTCTGGTGTTGCTCTGCCAGGCCTGTATTGCAGCCACCTTTAGCTATGCTTGTTTTGGGGGTAGTCCCCTTCAGTTTTCTCTTCAGCATATAAAAGGCATGCTCAATTGGGTTCAGATCGAGTAATTGACTTGGCCTCTCAAGAATTTACAATTTTTAGCTTTGAAAAACTCCTTTGTTGCTTTGGCAGCATGTTTGGGATCATTGTCTTGCTGTAGAATGAACCGCCGGCCAATGAGTTTCGAGGCATTTGTTTGAATTTGAGCAGTAATTATGTGTCTATGCACTTCAGAATTCACTATGCTACTACCATCAGCAGTTGTATCTCAATGAAGATAAGTGAGCCAGTACATTCAGCAGCCATACATGCCCAGGCCACGATGCCCCCACCACCATGTTTCACAGATTATGCCCTGGATCTTGGGTAGTTCCTTCTTCAGGGCTGCCAAGTTTTGTCAGAGCATTTCAGTATTCAAGTACCAGAAAATCAGTATTTTGCTGAGGAAATCAGTATTTTTACACGGTGGCATTTTGCTAAAAAAACTGTTTTTGTTATATGCTGTCATACCCATGTAAGAGTACAAGAATGCATAACTTTGCTACCAATTGACATGTCTTCTACGCACCGTACTTGACAGTACATTCATTGCCATCTCTTTGTATATTGCTGTTTGAACGGCTGCTTCCTGCTTTTAGCACCAGATGAAGATGTAGAAGCCATTTTGGAATCCTCCCTCTCCCTTCTTCGCTCTCTCTCCCTCCTTCCCTCCCTCTCCCCCCCTCTCTCTCTCTCCCTCCCTCTTCCTCCCACCCTCTTTCCCTCCCACCCTCCCTCTCCTTCCTTTTTTTCTCCCTCCCTCTCTTTATTCCCTTCCTCCATCTCACTCCCTCTCTCCTTCTCCCTCCCTCCTTCTTCCTCTCTCCCTCCCCGAACAGTATGTGACCCATAGCGCTGTGGCCATAGTGCTATGTTTAAAGCCCATAGCGCTTCAGCCAGTAGCGCTATTTTTAGAACCCATAGCACTGTAGCGGACAGCTAGCTCTTCATTTCAATTCCCACGCGCTAAATTGACAGCGCTGTTTAAACCTGGAGCGGTATCAAAGCTTGCAAAAATAATCATCCATCAAATGAAATCCACCAAATCATCTTGAAATTTAAAATACTAAAACGGCTGAAATTTAAAATACTAAAACGGCTTAAAATCAAACTGCTGCATCGAGGCGATCAAGGCTCCCGATGCTGAAGCCCACGCTGGCCGATTCAAGCCCACGGCCGAAGCCTCACATGCATCTTGCTCTCTCCTCCAGCCCAGCGTGCCGCATGACTCGGAGGTGATTCGGTACAGCGTGGAGTCGGCGCCCGATGAGCAGAGGGAACCGGGACTGGGTCACCGCCAGGGATGCGGTTCTCTATCTGGAAGGCGGACGGACTGCTGCGGCTGCTGGCAGGTACAGAGAGAGAGGCCACTCGGCCCGCGGGTTGCAGCTGCCTCACAGCGCCAAGGACACGGGTTTAGATCCTGACTCCGGGCACTGTCTGTACGGAGTCTTTTTCTCCCCACTAGCGCCTTGTCTGATGTTGATCTCACCCTTGCTGCTGAACAGACCGAGCACCAACACCGAGTGCTCGCTCCATCAACTCTCTCGCTTAAGTTTATTTTGACAGTGGGTCTCCACAGGGCCCACGGCTGGCGCCTCCGAAGCCTCACGTGTGTGTGTGAGTGTGCGCATGTGCACGCGGCCGTCGAGAAATTGTGTGCCCCCGGTCCCCCCCATGCTTTGATACCGATTTCCATGCCTGCCGGGGAGTGACGGGGATGAGACTAATCCGCTGACTGGCAGGAGAAGAGATCAATCTGTGCACACGTAGTTTTTAAGATTTTTAAACCTCACTAACTTTTACAACATTCAGCCGATTGGAACGAAACTTGGTGCACTCGTAGCACAAGTGAACGGTGAGTGAACTGGCGAAAAATTGTACCGCTATTTTTGCGCAGATAGAAAGACCACCAAACCGGAAAATAACAAGATCAGAGTTTTAGTTATGTATTAGACCAAGTGCAGATCCATTGGGTCTGCTCCCCCAGCGCACCCATCCCCTACCCGTAGCCCCCACGGGAGGCGTGATCCTCCAACTCAACCCGTTGCCGAAGGAAAGATTAGAGCACTCCTCAGCAAAGATCATAGCTCATGAGCCTCCCCCAGCACTGGAGTTGAAAAATAATATCAATCCCCAATTGCAATACCAATTGACCCTCCCCCTCCTGTCCTGCCAGGAGCTATGATGGCAACATTGTTGCAAATGTCGGGTGCACTTGCTGTGAGATGCCATTGTGCTGAAACGTTTAATACCATCATCCCACAGAGACTTGTGGAGAAACTAACCCTGCTGGGCCTCAACACCACCCTGTGTCACTGGATCTTGGACTTTCTGACAGAGAGACCGCAGTCAGTCCGTGTTGGCAAGAACACTTCAGGCTCGATCACGCTGAGCACCGGCTCCCCTCAAGGCTGTGTGCTCAGCCCGCTGTTGTTCACACTGCTCACACATGACTGTGCTGCCAGATTCAGGGACAATAAAATCATAAAGTTCGCGGACGACACTACAGTGGTGGGACTCATCAGTGGAGATGACGAAACAAGGTACAGGGAGGAAGTAGAACAACTGGTGGACTGGTGCGGCAAAAATAACCTGGAATTGAATGTCAACTAAGGAGATGGTTGTCGACTTCAGGAGGGCGCAGCCAGAGCATACACCGCTCAACATTAGTGGCACTGCAGTGGAGAGAGTGGAGAGCATAAAGTTCCTCGGTGTGCAGATAACGGACAACCTCACCTGGTCCAGGAACACCACTGGGACCGTCAAACGGGCCCATCAGCGACTGCACTTCCTGAGGAAACTAAAACAGGCCTCACTCCCCACCAACATCCTCAGGACTTTCTACAGGGGCACGGTGGAGTGTGTACTCACGTACTGCATCAATACGTGGTACTGCACCTGCAACTGCTCGGACAGGAAGGCTCTGCAGAGGGTAGTGAGGGGAGCAGAGAGGATTATTGGCGTCTCCCTACCCTCGGTACAAGAACTGTTCCAGAGCCGCTGTCTGAAGAAAGCACAGAGAATTGCCAAGGACAAACTGCACCCCCTCCACACACACCTGGATCTCTTGCCATCAGGCAAGAGATATCGAAGCATCAAAGCCCGGACTACGAGGCTGCTAAACAGCTTCCTACCACAGGCTGTGAGGCTGCTAAACAGTCACTCTGCACTCACAGTCACTTGACTTGACTCTGCGGCTGGCACGGACACTTTAATAACTGGCACTGGCCACTTAAATCAGCGGCCCCGGACATTTTTTTATGATTGGTTTACTGTATTTTAACATTGTGTTTTTTACCTGATTTTAACTATTTATTCTGTTCCATCAGGGACTGGATTGTTTTTTTTTTAGTGTTATTATGTGAGAAGTGTTTTAAATTTCATGTGCGAGGCTCCGCTATTCACTGGGAAACGTCTTTTCATTTTGCACTGTACTTGTTGCTTGCAAGATGACAATAAAGGTTGATTGATTGATTGAAACGTTCAGTGTTGCTGGCAGTGTTCCTGTGTTGCAACTTTGTATCAAAGTGTGTTGGAAGCTCTGAGGAATGATTTTAAAGTAAATACCATTTTAATTTCAAAGAATTTTGGAACATTTTCATTAACAACTCGTAAAATAAAGCCTGAAATTTTCAGATAAGTTGCTTTTGAACTGCAATGGAAACATCTCTACCAGAATATTTTACCGTTAGTGCGTCGTTTTTTCGAGAAGATGTGATCACACAAGAACAAATAAACACACACACACACACACACACACACACACACACACACACACACACACACACACACACACACACACACACACACACAACCACACAACCACACAACCACACAACCACACACACCCACATACAAGATCAGACTTGTAATAGTTACTAGACCAAGGGGAGCCCCGTTGGGTCTGTTCCCCCAAAGCGCGTTTGAGGGGGGGGGGGGTGCGGGGGTGCGGGGCGTCACACACACTAACCACCCCCCACACTAACTACTCCCTTGATATTATATTAATAATATTAATTAGATCCTTTTAGAGAGAGAGAGATGAGGAGAGGAGGGAGAGGAGAGAGAGAAGAGGGAGGGAAGAGAGGGAGGGGAGGAGAGAGAAGAGGGGCGGCCCAAAACGAGGGAGAGAGGAGAGGAGGAGAGAGAGAGGGAGGAGAGAGGGAGAGGGAGGGAGAGAGAGAGAGAGATGGAGGAGGTATGGAGGGAGAGAGGAGGAGAGAGGGGAGGGGAGAGGGGAGGAGAGAGGGAGAGAGAGAGGAGGAGAGAGGAGAGAGAGGAGAGAAAAGAGGAGAGAGGGGGAGGAGGAGAGGAGAGGGAGAGAGAGAGAGAGGAAGAGGAGGAGAGAGAGAGAAAGAGAGTGAGAGAGAGAGAGAGAGAGAGGGGGAGAGAGAGGAGAGAGAGAGAGAGAGGGAGAGGGGGAGAGAGAGAGAAAAGGGAGAGAGAGAGAGGGAGAGAGGGGGGGGGGAGAGGGAGGAGAGAGAGAGAGAGGGAGAGAGGGGGGGGAGAGAGAGAGGGGAGGGGGAGGAGAGGTGGGAGAGAGGGAGAGAAAGGAGAGAGAGAGAGGAGAGGGAGAGAGGGGAGAGAGAGAGGGGAGAGAGGGAGGGGGAGAGGGAGAGTGAGAGAGGGAGAAAGAGAGGGAGAGAGAGGGGGAGAGAGGGAGAGAGAGAGAGAGAGAGAGAGAGAGAGGGAGAGAGAGAGAGAGAGAGAGAGAGAGAGAGAGGGGGAGAGAGGGGGAGAGAGAGAGGGAGAGGAGAGAGAGGGAAGAGGGAGAGAGCATGAGGTAGAGAGAGAGAAGGAGAGAGGGAACGAGAGGGGGAGGGGGAGAACGAGAGAGAGAGAGAGAGAGAGAGAGAAGAGGGAGAGGAGAGAGAGGGGGAAGAGAGAGAGGGGAGGGAGGTTCGCAGAGATTTAGTTCAAGCTCGGCCTGGGGAGAGAGGGGTGAGAACAACCGGAGTTCTGCTTCGATCTGGGGGGAGGTGGGCGAGTCGGGTGAAGGGAAGGAGAGAAGAGGAAGAGGGGAGAGAGGAGAAGAGGAGGGGGAAAGGGAGGGGGGGGGTTTAGAGAGAGGGAGAAAAGAGGAGAGGGAGAGGCGGGAGGACGCGTGAGAGAGCGTACTTGAGAGAGCAGGGCCTGAGGAGAGCGAGAGAAGCGGCTTCTGACTCTGTAAAGCCACAGCCAAAGATTATAAGCAGAGCTCTTTGGCCACAGCTGGAATGAGCGCGCAAGGCTTCACGAGCTGCTCCAACAGTGATGATAAGGTGATGTGTCAAGATGTGTAGAACAGCTACAGCGGAACGGAGCTGTAGAATGTTTGTTCTGCTGAAGTTTCTCCATCTCTCTGCGTCTTTAATCCACTGGGGCGGGGGCCGGGGCCTGGAGGCAGGTGGGCCTGGATAAGTCGGCATGTTGGCATTGTGACGTCAAGCAGCTCGTGAGTCAGATTGAGATTTTAAAATTAGTGGTGGGGGGGGGAGGATTTTATTAAAAAACGTGTACATAAAAATATCCAAATGTTTTGAGGAGTGGATGATTGAATGTAAAAGTGAAATCAGTTTTAATATATAGATAGATAGACCAGATATGGATAGATAGATGTTCCTGGATTCAGCCAAATGCAATCAAAACAAATCTGAATCAGGGCCATTCTAATTTGCATACTAGAAGGTATATTATGTATCTGTTAAATTGTTAGAAGATTACCTTGTGGTTTAAAGGAAACATCCCTTTCACGGTGCTGACTGCCTTCAGACAAAAAGAGGCTTGGGTGACGCAGTAGTGCAGCCGCCTCACAGAGCTAGTGACCCAGGTCCGATCAAGACTACGGGTGCTATCTGTGCCGAGTTTGAACGTTCTGTCTGTGACCATGTGGGTTTTCTCTGAGTGCTTTGGTTTTCTCCCACATTCTAAAGACGTGCAGGTTTGTAGGTTAATTGGCTTCTGTAAATTCCCCCTAGTCTCGAGGATGCAAAAGTAGAATGACACTAGTGTACGGGTGATCAATGGTCAGCGAGGTATGGGGTACTTTCATGTCATTAGGTCACAAAGTCAACACATAACAAGGTTCTGGCAAAAAACGTGTAATGAACAGGAGGGACAGCTGATGTACGATCTGGTTCCTTACCAAGACAAACCTGAGTCCCAGTATAATCATTCGGGGACACACAGAATGTAATACAGTCTGAATAGTATAACAGGCCACAAAGCGAAGTCAGGCAACGCCACCGATGATAGTGTGAACCTACCTGATAAACTCAATGCTTTCTATACATGCTTTGAACAGAAGGCCAACTCTGTCCCTTGAGACATAAATGTGCCTCTTCCCAGGGTCATTGGTGCAGAGGTTAGAGTGTGAACCCACAGAAAAGCAACCAGCCCAGACGGAGTCCTTGACCGCGTCTGTAGTAGCTGCACAGACCGGCTAGCGGAAGTATTCACGTACATCTTTAATCACTCCCTGCTCCATTCTGTGGTACCCGCCTGCTTTAAGAAGACCAACATCATCCTGGTGCCAAAGAACAGCAAGATCTCATGCCTAAACAACTGCCGTCCAGTGGGCTTGACATTAAATGATTTGAGGCCAGTTATGGAACGCATGAAATCCAGTCTACAAAGCAACCTTGACCCACTGCAATTCATCTACCGCCACAAGAGGTCCACGGATAATGTCATCTCCCTGCCCTACACACATCTCTGGAACACCTGGATAAGAGAGACACCTACATCAGACTTCGATTTATAGACTACAGCTATGTTTTTAACACCATTATCCAAATCCAAGCTCATCACCAAACTCACGGAACTTGGAGTCAGCACTCATCTCCGTAACTGGATCCGAGACTTCCTGACCAACAGACCCCAACAGGGGACAAATCATCCTCTATGATAATCCTCAACACTGGTGCTCTGCAAGGATGCATTCACAGGTCCTTCTTTACTCCTTGTACACCCATGACTGTGTAGCCGAGTAAAAATGCAATTTCTTTTCAAATTTGCAGATGGCACCAACATAGTGGGCCAGATATAAAACAATGAGACGGAATACAAGAAGGAGATTGAGAACCTCATGACCTGGTGTCGAGACAACAATCTTTCTCCCAATGTCAGCAAGACAAAGGAGATAGTGATCGACTTCAGGAAGCGACTTCAGGGGAACGGCCGCCCTGGCAGCCGGAGCAGAGCTGAGCTGGAGTCAGCGTCTTGTCTCTGTGCCGGCTGCAAGCCCAGGCTGGCAACCTGCCAGCCCAGGGCCACCCTGGAAACCTCCGGCCGCCCCTGGACAGGGATGGGACACCCAGAAGGGGACGGGGATGGCCCAGCAGGAACTCAACAGCACCCGCAGCGCCGGAGACCCGGGCCTGACGAAACGCAGTTCTGCACACCCGCAGCAGCACGATCTCGCTCACTCACCGAAGCGTAAAGCAATAAAGACGACAAAATCATTGTAGCTTTGTACAAAAGAACAATCAATACAACTAATTCATACTTTGAAAGCAGTATTTTCTTAACTTGAAGAATCAAAGCTGGAAAATACGAATGAAAGCAATGTCTGTATGTACACAGCTGCTCAGCTACCAACAATGTTTATGGCGAGTGACCTATGACCTGGGCATGCACAGTCGGAATGCCGAACTCGCTTATTCCTGTCCATGCCTCCGTTTTCCTGACCAGCGTATAAATGTATCTTGTCATCGAAGCTTCTTTGCCCACTTGCCTTGACTTCACTCCAACAGGAATATGCGTGTCCTGAACAATTGTCATCACACTTAAAAGGATCCCACTTGCTGGACATTACTTTGCCTGCAAATAACCTTCTCCAATTAATTTGAACAAGTTCCTGTCTAATACCATCAAAGTTGGCCTTGCCCCAATTCAGAACTTAAACTCGCTCTGTCTTTATCGATAACTATATTAAACCTAATGCAGTCTTAAGGAGCTGCTCCTGGACATGTGCACCCGCAGGTGTAGTCATCATGGACACCAGCAGTTTCCCTGACTTCCCAAATGCTGCGGGATGAGCATTGCACCATTGTACCTGCCATCATAACTGCACTAATCCAAGAAGGAAAAAACACAAGAATCACACAAGTGGCTGTACCTTTTAGTTCTGTTCCTCTCTGCTCACAACCTTGCCTCAGACGCCTCGTTAAAGACTCACACTTACCCATCCACAAAACCTCATCTCAAAACAGCCTCTCACAGAACACGGTCGCTCCCAATAGGCCGCTCTGCTACACCTTGCCTTCTTTTTTATTAGTTTATCAATTAGTCGATTTTGATCATCCAATCAATCTAGTGTCACACTTTTAAATTCTCCCGCTGGTTCTCCAATACTAAAGTTAACAGGCTGCTCCAATCCACCAGCTAGCTTTTGAGTTCTCTGATACTGATGCTATGAATACTATTCCGTTTACTTCTCTTACTTCTATCACCATTCCTTCTCCAATACTATTCTTTTTATCCTACTACTCAGCATCCTTCACATAACTTAATCTGCAAAATGTGCCAGAACTGCATACAGCAGTGCAATTAAATAATATATTTTGAAACAATTATAAACAATAGTTATAAAGCATTTTGTTCATCTTGACAATAAGGACGCAAAAAGGCTTTCATGCATGGCAATTTAAAATGCATGAAACTACACCATTTAATATTAATAAACAATCATCATTCAAAATATGCAGGACAAAATCCAAATCAACTCATGAACGCTTCACAAGTCCTCTTTGGCAAATTAATGTATACAAAAAAACTAGGAACCATGGTACATTTACAGATGAAAAATTATTTCTTGGGTACAGTTATTCTGGTTTTATCACAAGCCAATTTCTTCTGATAAGATTCAAGGGTATAATTAAAATACCATCAATCAATCAACTTTTAAGATCTAATACTTTTAAACACAATGTTATAGCCTCAACGCTCTGAAATATCACACATGTTTACAAATGTGGGTCTTCGCTCCATCCAAAACAACAATGAAACAAGAATAAAGCTGAATTTGGTAGTAATACCCATATTCCACTAATGAATTTTGAGAACTTTGCCTAGTCCATCCATTCAGCAAAACAAAGAAAGCAGTACTTACTGTTCTCTCCTGGGCATGCCATGCCTGGCTGTTCGGGAATGCTGGGAAAAACTAAATAAAGGAGCAAAAAAGAACAACACGTTGAGAAAAGCTTCCAGAAAGCAAGTTGGTGCATATTTTGCAAAAAATTAATTAATTCCCATAAACTTAATCCTTGCTTGAAAGAGCACTGAAAGTCTGATAATCCACTATCAAATTATTTAGAAACCTCTAAAGACAACAGTGAACTCACCTGACCCTTGTTCTCACATTCCCTTTCACGCAATGGCCTCAGTTCCCATAATCCCTTGAAATATACCTGGTTTACATGCTTCCTTTTAAGTTAGTGAGTATGGGAAAATGTATTGCATTATGTTTAAACCAAAAAGTAAATAAAAAATGTGCCAGATAATTAATTGGAGAAAAATGCGTTGGGGTTTTGAGGCAGTTTTTAGCATAGGTTCACGAGATTGATCCCTGGGATAGCGGGACTGTCATATGAGGAAAGATTGAAAAGATTAGGCTTGTATTCACTGGATTTTAGAAGGATGAGGGGGATCTTATAGAAACATATAAAATTATAAAAAGACTGGACAATCTAGATGCAGGAAAAATGTTCCCAATGCGAGTCCAGAACCAGGGGCCACAGTATTAGAATAAAGGGGAGGCCATTTAAGACTGAGGTGAGAAAAACATTTTCACCCAGAGAGTTGTGAATTTGTGGAATTACCTGCCATAGAGGGCAGTGGAGGCCAAATCACTGGGTGGGTTTAAGAGAGAGTTAGAGCTCTAGGGGCAAGTGGAATCAAGGGATATGGGGAGAAGGTGGGCACATTGATTTGGGACGATCAGCCATGGCGGTGCTGGCTCGAAGGGCCGAATGGCCTCCTCCACCTATTTTCTATGTTTCGATGGTAGACAAAAATTCTGGAGAAACTCAGCGGGTGCGGCAGCATCGATGGAGCGAAGGAAATAGGCAACGTTTCGGGCCAAAACACTTCTTCAGACTGGTGCAGGGTGGGGGGGGGGGGGTGGGAAAAGAAGAAGAAAGGAAGAGGAGGAGCCAAAGGGCTGAGGGGGAGCTGAGAAGGGGAGGAGACAGCAAGGGCTGCCGGAAATTGGAGAGGTCAATGTTTAGGCCACTGGGATGCAGACTGCCCATATGAGGCGCTGCTCCTCCAGTTTCCGGTGGTGCTGTGTTTGGCAATGGAGGAGGTCCAGACAGAAAGGTCGGATTCGGAATGGGAGGGGGAGTTGAAGTGCTGAGCCAGAGGGAGATCAGGTTGGTTAATGCGGACCGAGCGGAGGTGTTCGGCGAAACGATCCTGAAACCTACGCTTGGTCTTACCGATGTAGATCAGCTGACATCTAGAGCAGCGGATGCAATAGATGAGGTTGGAGGAGATGCAGGTCGCACCTGGAACGACTGCTTGGGTCCTTGAATGGAGTCGTGGGGGGAGGTAAAGCGACACGTGTAGCATCTCTTGCGGTTGCAAGGGAAAGTGACCGGGGAGGGGGTGGTGCAGGTGGGAAGGGAAGAATTGACCAGGGAGTTACGGAGGGAGCAGTCTTTGCAGAAAGCAGAAAGGGGGGGAGATGGGAAGATGTGGCGAGTGGTGGGGTTACGTTGGAGGTGGCAAAAATGACGGAGGACTATGTTGTATGTGATGGCTAGTAGGGTGGAAGGTGGGGACTCTGCCCTTTTTCCGAGTAGGGGGATGGGGAGAGAGAGCAGTGTTGCGGGGTATTGAAGAGACCCTGGTGAGAGCCTCATCTATGGTAGGGGAGGGGAACCTGAACAATGAGGACATTTCCGATGCCCTGGTGTGGAACACTTCATCCTGGGAGCAGATGCGGCGTGGACAGAGGAATTGGGAGTAGGGAATGGAGTCCTTACAGGAAGCAAGGTGGGAAGAAATGTGGTCTAGATAGCCATGGGAGTCAGTGGGTTTATAGTGGATGTTTCTATGTTTCTATGTTTTAATCGGATTAGTGCAGAAAATCTGCCAGTCTGTCACAAGTGAGATTTTATTTTATCTGCTTTCAAACGTTTCGGTGGCTCTTCGCAAACGACACCCGAGGACAGGTCAAACCCAGGTCTCTGGCTCTGTGAAGCTGCAGCTCGACCAGCTGCAGCACCGTGCCACACAAAATTAGGAAATTGGGAAGCAAGTTAATGAAGTGTCAGTTCGCGAGCCTGTTGGGAGCAGTAACCATTGTTCTATTGGCTTTAAAATAGTTATGGGTAAGATCCATAATGGCGCAAGAGCATGGTGACTCTTTGCGTGCTTGTCCTAGAAGAGGATCTGCTATCAACCCTTACAATCATTCCATACTTAAATCTTATTCCAACATCAGCATGTTTTACGTTAACAAAGAGAAGCAGGAGAGAACACTGATTGGCTCAAGCCCGAGTGGGAGGAGAGTTAGAAGTGTCAGAGGGGGAAAACAGATGAAAACTGAGGAATTTGGTTTGTAAATTGGTAAATTGGGCAATTTATCAGTCAATATAAGCAAGAAGTCTCTTAGGGAGTGGCAGTGAGGGAGCGGCCTTGTGATGGAAGTGCCCTGTGAGAAAAGTGCGAGTCTTTGGCTCGAGAGTCGCCCTGTGAGAAACGTGCGAGTCTTTGGCTCGAGATTCTTCGGCAAGGAAGCTGAGGAGAGGAGGCTACGCAAAACGCTGGAGATGGAGAGACGAAAGAAGGAGATGTCAGGCAAGCTGATTCAGTGTGATGCTTGCAGTATGTGGGAGGTCAAGGACACTGCTGGTTCCTCTGGCTGCTACAAATGTGAGAAGTGTATCCAGGTACAGCTCCTGAAGGACCGTGTTGGGGAACTGGAGAAGCAAGTGGATGACATCAGGTTCGTCCGCGAAACTGAGTCGTTCCTCGACAAGTCCTACAGTAAGATTGTTACACCTAAGGTACTGGAAGAGAGAAAGTGCGTGACGGTGAGAAAGGGAGGGAAACTTGGAATGCAAAGGTCCCCGGGTGTTATACGTCTTGTGAACAGGTTCACCCACTTAGAAGCTGTTATCACACTGAGCAGTGGACTGGCTTGCGAAGCAAAAAGGGCTGTTGAGCCAAAACCAAAGAGGTCAACGTCAGGCAACGCCATTGCAGTTGGAGACTCCATTGCGAGAGGTACAGACAGGGGTTTCTGCGGCAACAGACGGGATTCGAGGATGGTATGCTGCCTTCCTGGTTCCAGGATCCAGGATGTCACGGACAGAGTGCAGAAAATCCTCATGGGTGAAAGTGAACAGCCGGAAGTGGCAGTGCATGTCGGCACAAACGATGTCGGAAAGAAGGGGATGAATATTCTGCAGCGTGACTTTAGAGAGCTTGGAAAAATGCTGAAAAGCAGGACCTACAGGGTTGTTATCTCCAGTTTGCTTCCAGTTCCTCGTGCTGGCGAGAGCAGGAACAGCGAGATACGGGACCTGAACGTGTGGCTGGGGAACTGGTGCAGAGGGCAGGGATTTAGATTCTTAGATCACTTGGATCTGTTTTGGAGTAAGGGGGAACTGTACAAAAGGGACGGATTGCATCTTAACAGGTGGGGGACCAGCATTCTGGCAGGCACGTTTGCCACTGCTACACGGGTGGTTTTAAACTGAATAAGGGGAGTGGGGTGTCAAATGGGATAGTCGAGGATGGAGTTAAAGGGAAAGAGAGTAAAGGGATAGTTAATGTCCCCAGAATTAACGGGAAAGGAAGCTCACAAAGGTATAGGAGAGTATGGCCAAGTGTAATAGGGATCAATGTGAAAGGTGAGATGCGTAAGGAATTTAAAGTATTGTATATGAATGCGCGAAGTACAAGAAGTAAAGTAGATGAGCTTGAGGCTCAATTACAGGTTGGTAGATATGACATTGTGGGGATTACTGAGACGTGGCTGCAGGAGGATCGGGCCTGGGATCTTAATATTCAGGGTTATACATCCTATAGAAAGGACAGGCAGGTGGGCAGAGGAGGGGGGGGGGGGGGGGGCTCTGCTGGTGAGGGATGGAATTCAGTCCTTTGTGAGGGAAGACATAGGGACTGACGAGGTAGAATCACTGTGGATTGAGTTGAGGAATTGTAAAGGCAAGAAGGCACTAATTGTGTTATTTACAGACCCCAAAATAGTAGCCGGGATGTAGGGTGTAAGTTGCAGCAGGAGTTAAAACTGGCATGTAACAAAGGTAATGCCACTGTGGTGATGGGGGATTTCAATCTGAAGGTAGACTGGGAAAATCAGGTTGGTTCAGGACCCCAAGAAAGAGAGTTTGGAGAATGCCTCTGAGATGGATTCTTAGAGCAGCTTGTAATGGAGTCAACCAGAGAAAAGGCAATTCTGGATTTAGTGTTGTCCAATGAACCAGATATGATAAAGAGAACTCGAGGTAAAGGACGTAGGGATCTGTAGATGGCTAGTGCATGTGCCTTTAACATAGTGACCTCACCACTACTAACCACTCCCCTTGTTAGATGTATAATTGCAACCTCCCCACCCATAGTTCTCTCTCTCTAGCTCCGGTGACAGACCACGTACAGCTAGAACAGCAATGCTTGTGAACTATCAATAAACACTTAGTAAAGACACGATGTGTCGGTGAGACTTCTTTACATGGTGTCACAGTTGTGCCTCCGCGCCTCCTGTTTGTCGGTTTTTATTTACTTTTGACCCAGTACCCTATCCCTGGTTCTATCTCTCGTGCCATGGCTAACTCTTGCCGCAAGCCCGATGCGCTTGTCTTTGATGAGGACATTGCCCATCGCTGGGATGTCTTCAGACGTGATTTCCAGCACTATGTGATGATCGCCCACCCTGCAGCCACCGCTGAGACGCGAGCCTCTCTGCTCCTCAACCTGGCCGGTCCCGACGCCCTGGAACGGTCTGAGTCGTTTGTGTATGCTGCTGGTGAAGATGCTCGTGACCCGGTATGTCTCGTAGCTAAGTTTACTGCGTTGTGTGACGTCCCCACCAACTGCATTTTAGAACGTTTTAAGATGTTCAGCCGACGTCAGAACCCTGGCGAGTCGGTCAACAACTATATCGCTGCCTTGAGACACATGGCCAGGCGTTGTCGCCTGGATGCTCTGACCCCCGACCAGGTGACCCGGGACATCCTAGTCTATGGCCTCCGTGATGCTAAGCTGAGAGCAGAACTTCTGCGGAGGCCTGACCTGTCTCTGGAAGAGGCTCTGCACGCCTCCCGCATGGCTGAGGCTGTCGCCTCCACTCTGCCGCCTGATGACCATGACATTAACCTTGCCACTGCCACTGGCCGGCGGCGGGACGTTGCCCCGCAGCGGCAACAGGGTTCTCCTGCACCCAGGTCAGGCGCCACTCGCCGTTGCCCCAACTGCAACTTTGCCTCACACCAGTTTAATGTGTGCCCTGCCTTGGGAAAAACCTGCAACTTTTGCAGAAAGCTAAATCATTTCTCTGCAGCCTGCCGCGCTCGGGGGAAGCCGGCCCCCCCTTTTCGGAGAATGCCAGTTAACCTTGCTCAGGCTGATAGCGTGCCTGGCTCTGAGTCCCTGCCTGACGAACTCCCTTTGTCTGATACCAGTTCCTCCCAAGGGGAGGCCAGCGTGTTTTCACTCCTGGATGCTCATGCTTTGATAACAAACCCCTCAGTCCGAGTCACTGTCAATGGTTCGACCTTCTCAGCGAAAATCGACATGGTGCTTTTACGAATGTTATGTCAACACGCCTGTTTCAGCAGATAAGGACTAATGAGAAAGTGTCTGCTGCTCACTCCCGCCTGCATGCCTATGGGGGAGCCGTACTCGTTCCCGTGGGAAAGACAACCTAACACTGCAAAGTCCTGGAGGCCTCTCGGCCCCTCACTTTCTACCTGCTAGACTCCGACAACGTTACCTTGCTGGGTGCCCGGGCGTGCCAAGACCTCGGTTTGGTCTCCTTTCACCGTGATATCCACCAGGTGCGGACCCTCATGGACCCCCTGCATGAATACCCTGACCGTTTCGACGAAAAGCTGGGCAGGCTGCCCAGCTGCTACAAGATTGCTGTTGACCCCAGCATAGAGCCTGTGATCCGCCCGCCGCACCGCGTCTCCTTCGCCATGAAGGACAAGGTGAAGTCTGCGTTACTGAACATGGTCTCCATGGGCATCCTGAAAGAGGTGAGCGAGCCCACCCGGTGGGTCTCCACCATGGTGGTGGCGGCGAAGAAGGACAAATCTGAGATTCGCATTTGTATCAACCCCAAGGACCTGAACCTGGCCATCAAGCGCCCGCACTACCCGATGCGCACAGTAGAGGACGTCGCCGCGCAGGTTGGCCCGGCCACTGTTTTTTCGGTCCTCGATGCCAAGAGCTCTTTCTGGCAGATACCGTTGGACGAGCGATCCTCCTACCTGACGACCTTCAGCACGCCTTTCGGAAGGTTTCGATTTTTACGTATGCCATTCGGGATTAACTCTGCCAGTGAGGTGTTCCAGCGGACAATGGAGCAGCTATTCGCCGGTCTGCCATGTGCCATCATCGTCGACGACATCCTGGTCTACGGCAAGGACGAGGCTGAGCACGACCTCCACCTCCGTCAAGTCCTAGATCGGGCCCGGGAAATCAACCTGAAGCTTAACCCGAAAAAGTGCCGCTTCCGCGTTAAAGAGGTCACCTACGTGGGCCACGTCTTTACTGCCTCGGGGCTGAAGCCCGACCCGGAGAAAACGGCTGCTGTCTCCGGGATGTCCTCACCCACCGATGTGCCCGGGCTGCAGCGTTTCCTGGGCATGGTGAATTACCTGGGAAAGTTTATCCCAGACCTCAGCGAACTGAGTGCGCCCCTGAGGGAGCTCATCAAGAAGGACACTGCCTGGGCATGGTTCCCGCATCACCAACGCGCCTTCGACGTCCTGAAGTCCCGGCTTGTCAGCACCCCCACCCTCAAATTCTTCGACCTACAGCGTCCCATCATTCTCACCTGCGACGCTTCCAAGTTTGGTTTGGGTGCCGCTTGCCTGCAGCTCCACGATGGCCGGCAGCTGCCTGTTTCCTATGCGTCCCGCACCATGACCCCTGCCGAGCAGCGCTACGCTCAAATTGAAAAGGAGCTGCTTGCTGTGGTGTTTGCTTGCTCCAAGTTCAAGGACTACATTCTGGGCAACAGCTTCACGATCGAGACCGACCACCAGCCGCTGGTTACCATACTAAACAAGCCGATCCACGCTGCCTCTTCCAGGCTGCAGCGCATGATGCTGCAGCTGCAGCGGTTTACTTTTGATATCGTGTATCGCAAGGGCAAGGACATGTTCGTGGCCGACACGCTGTCCCGCGCACCGCTGCCATCCTCTGCACGCCACCCCTACGAATCGTCTGACCTGATGGTCCTTAACGTTAACTTTGTGCCTTCGCAGCAGATGCAGTCCCTGGTCTCACATACCGCCAAGGATCCTGCCCTGCAGCAGCTCGCCGACGTCATCCAACAGGGCTGGCCTGAGCGCCGGTCCTCCTTGCTGGCCAGTGTTGTCCCGTACTTCCTGGTCCGCGACGAACTTGTCCTGCACGACGGTGTAGTGGTGAAGGGACACAAGGTTGTTGTGCCCGAAGCTCTGCGGGACCACTATTTTCGGACAGCCCACAACGGTCATCCTGAGGCCGAGGCCACTCTGTCCAGCGCCCTAAGCCAGTTCTACTGGTCCGGCATGGCCCAAGACATCCGGGAGTGGGTCTCTGCATGCCCTACCTGCAATAGCCTAGCTCCGCATCAGCAACGACAGCCGCTTCTGCAACAACCTGCCCCTGAACTGCCCTGGATGGCGGTCGCCACTGACATTTTTGAGTGGCGTGGCAAACACTTCCTGGTCCTCGTTGACTCTTATTCCAACTGGTTTGAGGTCGACCAGCTACACTCACTCACCTCCTCGGCTGTCATCGGGAAGCTGCGCCGCCACTTCGCCACTTTCGGCTCCCCAGCTCGCCTCCAATCTGACAACGGCAGCCAGTTCACCAGTGCCGAGTTTCAGCGTTTCGCTACCAGCTGGAACTTCAAGCATTATACTAGCAGTCCCGAGTACCCACAAAGCAACGGCCTGGCGGAACGCGCTGTCCGCAGTGCTAAGGACTTGCTGGAGCACTGCAGACTGTCTAAATCTGATTTCTACCTGGCCCTCCTTAATCTTCGCAACATCTCCCGCGACTCTGCCCTGGGCTCGCCTGCTCAGCGGCTGATGGCTCGAAAAACTCGCCCCCCTCTCCCTGTCACCCAACAGTCCCTCGCACCCGCCATCCTCCAGCCCGCTGCTGTCCAGGAGCGCATTGCCACCAAACACGACGTGCAGAAGCGTTCCCATGACCGGTCCTGCCGCCCTCTGCCGCGTCTGTTTCCCGGCCAAATCGTCCGAATGCAGACGGCCTCAGGTCACTCCAAGCTCGCCACTGTGGTCGGTGATGCTGGTTCGCCGCGGTCCTACTTGGTCGACCACGACGGTACCATCTATCGCCGCTCCCGCCAACATCTGCTGCTCGTCAACGAGCCCCCTCCTCTGCCTGCTGATCCTTTTTCCCCTCCCCTGTCCGCTACACCTCCAGCGGCTCCACGGATGCCTCGCTCCCTGCCTTCTCAGTTGTTCCTGCCACCGTCTCCGCCGCCCTGCCCTCGTTCCCCAACAACTCCACCCGCAGCCGTGCCTGCGCCCACTCAGCTGCCTTCGCCTGCAGCTTCTCCTCCTGGTTCACTCGCCCGCCCCGGCTCCGGCTCCTGCTGTTCCTGCCGGAGGAGGAGGTGGCGAACAACGCACCCGGTCTGTCAGGCTGGTTAAGCCGCCTGTCCGGTATGGTGATTTCGCTTAGCTGTTTAACTGTTTGTTTACCTGCTTGTAGCGCATGAGACGTGGTCGCTCGGTCACTACTGTATTGCTTTGTTTCTAAGAGGAAGGATGTAGATGGCTAGTGCATGTGCCTTTAACATAGTGACCTCACCACTACTAACCACTCCCCTTGTTAGATGTATAATTGCAACCTCCCCACCCATAGTTCTCTCTCTAGCTCCGGTGACAGACCACGTACAGCTAGAACAGCAATGCTTGTGAACTATCAATAAACAATTAGTAAAGACACGATGTGTCGGTGAGACTTCTTTACAGGATCATAATAAGATTAGTTTTAATCTGTAATCAATCGAAGTGGCAGTGATGCAGTTGAACAAAGGGGACTATGAAGGCATGAGAGGGGAGCTGGCCAAGGTAGACTGGAAAGAGATACTAGCAGGAATGACGGTGGAACAGCAATGACAAGAATTTCTGGGCATAATCCGGAAGACGCAGGATCATTTCATTCCAAAAAGGAAGAAAGATTCTAAGGAGAGTAGGAGGCAACCGTGGCTGACAAGAGACGTTAGGGATAGAATAAAACTAAAAGAAACGATGTATAACACAGCAAAGAGTAGCCGGAAGCCAGAGGATTGGGAAACTTTCATAGGGCAACAGAAGGAAACAAAACGGGCAATACGGGCTGAAAAGATGAAGTATGAAGGGAAGCTGGCCAGGAATATAAAGAAGGACAGTAAAAGCTTCTTTAGATATGTTAAGGGAAAAAGAGAATAAAAGTCAAATGTGGATCCCTGGAAGGCAGACACAGGTGAAATTATTATGGGCAACAAGGAAATGGCAGAAGAGTTGAATAGGTACTTCGGATCTGTCTTCACTAAGGAAGACACAAACAATCTCCCGGGTGTACAGGAGGACAGAGGATCTAAGGAGGTAGAGGAACTGAAATAAATTTTCATTCGGTGAGAAATAGTATTGGGTAGGCTAATGGGACTGAAGGATGATAAATCCCCTAGGTCTGATGGTCTGCATCCCAGGGTCCTCAGGGAGGTGGCTCTAGAAATAGTGGACGCATTGGTGATCATTTTCCAATGTTCAATAGATTCAGGGTCAGTCCCTGTGGATTGGAGGATAGCTAATGTTATCCAACTTTTCAAGAAAGGAGCGAGAAAGAAAACAGGGAATTACAGACCAGTTAGCCTGACTTAGGTGGTGGGAAAGATGCTGGAGTCAATTATTAAAGAGGTAATAATGGGGCATTTGGATAGCAGTAAAAGGATTAGTCCAAGTCAACGTGGATTTATGAAAGGGAAATCATGCTTGACTAATCTTCAGGAATTTTTTGAGGATGTGACAAGTAAAATGGATGAAGGGGTGCCAGTGGATGTAGTGTATCTAGACTTTCAGAAAGCTTTTGAGGTCCCGCACGGGAGACTGGTGACTTAAATTAGAGCACATGGTGTCGGAGGTAGGGTGTTGACATGGATAGAAAATTGGTTGGCAGACCGGAACCAAAGAGTAGGAGTGAACGGGTCCTTTTGAGAATGGCAGGCAGTGGCGAGTGGAGTGCCGCAAGGCTCGGTATTGGGGCTGCAACTGTTTACCATAGATATTAATGATTTGGAAGAGGGAATTAGGAGCAACACTAGCAAGTTTGTAGATGACACAAAGCTGGATGGCAGTGTGAACTGTGAAGAGGATGTTAGGAGGTTGCAGGGTGACCTAGACCAGGTTGAGTGAGTGGGGAGATGCGTGGCAGATGAAGTATAATATAGATAAATGTGAGGTTATCCACTTTGGCGGCAAAAACAAAGGGGCAGATTATTATCTCAATGGGGTTAGGTTAGGTAAGGGGGAGGTGCAGCGAGACCTGGGCGTGCACCGGTCATTGAAAGTTGGCTTACAGGTACAGCAAGGAGTGAAGAAAGCTAATGGAATGTTGGCCTTCATAACAAGAGGATTTCAGTACAGGAGTAAAGAGTTTCTTCTGTAGTTGTATAGGGCTCTGGTGAGACCACATCTGGAGTATTGTATACAGTTTTGGTCTCCTAATTTGAGGAAGGACATCCTTGTGATTGAGGCAGTGCAGCGTAGGTTCACGAGATTGATCCCTGGGATGGCGGGACTGTCATATGAGGAAAGATTGAAAAGACTAGGCTTGTATTCACTGAAGTTTAGAAGGATGAGGGGGATCTTATAGAAACTTATAAAAGAACTGGACAAGCTAGATGCAGGGGTGACAGTCCTGAACCAGGGACCACAGTCTTAGAATAAAGGGGAGGTCATATAAGACTGAGGTGAGAAAAAACCTTTTCTCCCAGAGAGTAGTGAATTTATGGAATTCCCTGCCACAGAGGGCAGTGGAGGCCAAGTCACTGGATGGATTTAAGAGAGAGTTAGATAGAGCTCTAGGAGCTAGTGGAGTCAAGGGATATGGGGAGAAGGCAAGCACGGGTTATTGATAGGGGACGATCAGCCATGATCACAACGAATGGCGGTGCTGGCTCGAAGGGCCGAATGGCCTCCTCCTGCACCTATTTTCTATGTTTCTATTTAACAAGGGGTGCAAGGAAAAGCCTAGGAACTGTGGACTAATGAGCCCAACATCTGTGGTAGTTGCTGGAGAGGATCCCGAGGAATAAGATATATGTCAGACGGACTGATTAGGGATAGTCAACATGGCTTTGTACGTGGGAGATTGCGTGTTAAAAAGGTTTGATGATGGCAAGGCCATTGACAATACCGACATGGATTTGAGGAAGACGTTCGATAAGGTTCTGCATGTAGGCTGATCTGCAAAGTTAGATCGCATGTCAGCCGAAAATGCTAGCCAATTGGATACAGAATTGGCTTGAAGCAGAGAGTGATGGAATGTTTTTCAGATTGGAAGCTTGTGACTAGTGGTGTGCCTCAGTGGTCAGTGCTGTTTGTGGTTTATGTCAACAATTTGGATGATAATGTACAAGACAGAATTCGTAAGTTTGCAGATGACACTAAATTAGGTGGTATTGTAGAAATGACAATAGTTACCAAAAATTACAGCAGGATCTTGATCAGCTGGGCATGTGGTCTTAAGAACGGTTAATGGTATTTAATGCAGAGTGGTGCGAGGTGTTGCATTTTGGGAAGTCAAACCAGGACAGGACCTTCACAGTTGGGCCATGGGAAGCCAAGGGATGTAGGAGAACAAGAAACCAGGTGCCCGAAAGTGGCATCACAGGTATATAGGGTTGTAAAAAAGGCTTTCAGTAAATTGACCCTTTATCAACCAGAGTATTCAATATAGAAGTTGGGACATTATGTTACGGTTGTACAACACGTTGGCGAGGCCACATTTGGAGTATTGAGTTCAGTTTTGGTCACCATGCTATAGGAAGGATGTCATTAAGTGTGCAGAGAATATTTACGAGGGTGTTGCCAGAACTCGGTCCTTGGAGTGCAGGAAGATGTGGGGTAATCTTAAAAAAGGTGTCTAAAATCATGAGGGGAATGGATGAGGTGATTGCAGTCTTTTACTCGGGGTAGAGGAATCATGAACCAGAGGACATAGGTTGAAGGTGAGCGGCAAGGTTTAATTGGAATCCGAGGGGCAACATTTTCACTCGGAGGGTGGCGGCAACATGGAACGAGCTGCCAGAAGAAGTAGTTGAGGCAGGTACTATAACGGTATTTCAAATATACTTGGACAAGTACAGGATAGGAAAGGTTTTGAGATGAGGGCCAAATACAGGCAAATAAGGCATTTTGGTCGTCATCGACAAGTTGTCCGAAGGGCGTGTTTCTATGCTGTATGACTCTAACTGCAGCACTTTGTATTTTGCTTAAGAATCCAGCATCTACAGTCTTTTGTATCTCCTCTTTATGTGTAAATTATTTTTGTTGGTTCTTTTATGGAGCAAATGTAGCCCTCTCAAGGCTGACAAGAAAACGCTAAAGGGTCTTTCTTCAGGCACGAGTTATATATATTGTTCACCAAATAACCCCAGATGCAGTCACACTGGAGTTACAACTCAGGCTAGATCACTGCTGAATGTCCCAGTTGAATAATTCATACAATTTAATACCCACCTGTACGTTGATACTCAAAAGTCTAACATACTTTATGTTCTTTTTAATTTCCTGTTAAACATCTTATTGTTAGTTTCAGTTTATTGACAACCATGTTTAAGGCTTCCAATTCTTTCATTCAAATTACAAACCATACATAGTAACAAGTTATGAACAATGAACACTCAGGAACAACACTAATCGCTAAATATTTCACGTTCCACCAAATATCTTTAATTAATTTATTTGAATTAAAGAGGACTAACCATGAATAATGAGGCCGGATTCACCATTCTGGTTGTATAGACGAAACGCTTCCTCCAGCTCCATGTGGGAAGAAACTGTGCATGGGTCTCCTATAATATTGAAACAGAACCACATTAATGGCTTGCTAAGAATTCTTGACATTAGATTTTTTAAAGCCACTCACAAACAAAGAAACCTAAGTCATGTCTGAAATCATGTGTGCCCTTTTTGATGTGCTTCTCAAAATATCATGGATTGAATTTTGTCACAACTGCAGCAGAAAGTGACAATTTATTTTTAACAAAGGAGCGCTATGATGGAGTGAATACAGACCTATTCCCTTTGTTTTGATCATTGACAAAGAAAACTACTGAATTAACCCAGGTGTGGCTGGTTACATTGTTTCAAAGTCATCCTCTGATTTTAGTGAAAAACAAGACCAAGTGATCCCACTCACATGGAAAGCCTGGTCCCCCTACGCAACCCGTTCGGTGGGCGGCGCGACTCTGGTCAACAGCGGCCTCTGCAGTCTGTCCGCGTTTTATTATTTTCTGTCTATGTTTTTATGTAGTTTTTGTTATTTTTTTTTGGGGTGCGTGTGTGGGGGTGGGGTGGGAGGGGGGGGGGGGGGGAAACTTTTTAAATCTCTCCCTGCACAGGAGACCCGACCTTTTCTCGTCGGGTTTCCGTTATCGTTGGGGTTGCAACGAGGAGCGGCCTCCAACAGGAAGAGACCGGGGACTCTGGTGCCGACGACTCACCGTCGCCTTCGCGGGGCTGGCCGAGTCCGGAGCGGGTGGAGCGGTGGAGGAGCGCTGCTGCTGCTGCTGCGCTCGACCGGAAGGTCGGAGGCTTCAACGGCAGGTCTGTGGACGGCGGCACCGGGAGCCCGCGGGTCCCTGGAGGGAGACCGCTTTTCAGGGCTCTCGCAACGGCGACTTCCCCCGCCCGAGTTGCGGGGTTGAAGAGCTCCTGGAGCGGGGCCTACATCACTGCCCCGCGCGGCTTGGAATGGCCGCGGGACTCTGCGAGCACACGCCGGGGGCTCCAACATCAAGACCCGGTGTGCGACCTCGCACCACCCGGCGTGGCTTTAATGGCCGCTGGACAATCGCCATCGCCAGCCGGGGGCTTTGACTTTGACTCTGATATCGGGGGGGGGGGGGGGGGGGGGAGTGCAGTGGAGAGATAAGTTTATTTGGCCTTCCATCACAGCAATGTGATGGATGTTTATGTAAATTGTGTTGTGTTTTGGGGCTATTTTGTTTGTAATGTATGGCTGCAGAAACGGCATTTCGTTTGGACCTCAAGGGGTCCAAATGACAATTAAATGTATGTTGTATCTTGTATCTTGTTCCCACAACATAATATTCGACCACTCACCCAAAGCCCCCACGGGAGGCTTGGTCCCCCAACGCAACCCATTCCCAACGCAATATTCCACCACTCACCCGTTTCCCCAACAAAACCCGTTCCCCCAACGCAATATTGCACCACACCCATAGCCCCCAACTGCAGCTCATTTCACCTTTTTCACCCTCCCTCATTTTAAACTTTAAAAATTGCAATTACACTTGCTCGCTAGTGGGACTCAGTGTAATGTGACTTTAAAAAACCCAATTGCACTTGCTATGTAGCAGCACTCAGTGTACTGGGATAGCAACATTGTTACGAGCAGGATTACAAACTCATTGTGACATCATAGCTGTAAGCACAGGGATTAATTTTTTTTCTCAAATTGGGATTTTGCAAATTTTAAAATGTTAATAACTTGTAAAATATAACATCAATCTGAACGAAACTTGACACAAACCACAACTGGACAATTGTGAGTAAGGTGGTGCCAAAATTTTTTAGAGCTATCGTATACTGTTTTGGCATAGTTCAAGGATTATATTCACATAGAAACAAACAGGATGAGAGTTTTAGTAATATACTACACTAAGTGGGACATGTTGGGTCCCAGTTACACAGGAGGCCTTGTCATCCCCAATGCAACCCATTCCCCAATGCAATATTCCACCAGATTCAGATTCAGAATCTTTTCTCATCTGTTTCCCCAACACAACCCGTTCCCAGGGCTCTCACTTAACCTTTTTTCCCTGTTGCCAGCCGGGCAACCTAGGCAGCTTTTTAGGTTGCCAAATGACAGTTTAGGTAGTCATTTAAGACGGCTTGCATGACGCGTGCGATAATGTGCTCGAACAAAGTGCCTAGTTATCAGTCGGAATTATGCTCAATAAAGCATTCACATATTATTTCTGCTTCAAATAAAGTCACAAACTAAACATTCACATGATGTATACCACAATGATGCAGCAAATTTACAATACAGTATCTCAACTCTTTTTACACATTGCAATCAATGCAATTTCTATTATTTCTTTCCACTTCCAAACAAAAATGTGGTTGTATTATTCAGCGTATGAATAATCTGTGTCAATAAATCCTGGACCTTGATTACATATATGCTTAACCATGCACACTACAGATTGATGCAAGCATGTTTTCTGTGAAGGACCAAAACTATCATAACATGGCCATAGCATGGGTCGTTATTGCTATTGGTACAGAAACACTCTCGCTTCCCACATAATTTATCCACAACAAAATATACAGGTTGCAAGGAAATTTCTAAAGGCATTTTATGATAATAGCTGTTAAAACCGACTATACCCATCTGACAGGTTAAACATTACACTAACTGACAAGAGATGACCAAAGGATATAACTGCAGCAAATGTTCTTTTGGCAATATGTTTAAAGGTGTCAAAACGCCACATTACCGGACATTCAGATTAGATGTATGTGTGGTGAACAGCAATGAAGATACCCAGTTTGTACGCGCCAGATTTTTAAAAAATTGTTGATAAACACTGTTTCCATCATTACCACTTCAGAAATAACGTTAAAATTTCAACTGAAATATCTCCTGACCAAATTTGTGATATATATGACTGACTGTAGAAGTAAAATTTGGATATATCCAACGTATAGTTGTGAATGTTGCTCATTAAATAACAGTACTGATACTCCATATTAAGGGCATAGATTTGCCATTAAAATGAATTCTGTAATAACGTCTCAACGGTAGCAGTGACAATCGAACACTGCGGTTTTAATGTTTCACGTGTTCACAATTTAATTGTGGGGAGGGGGTGGGGGGGTTGGGAGAGGGGGGTTGGGGGAGGTGGTGATGTGGGGGGAGGGGGGTTGGGAGAGGGGGTTTGGGGGAGCGGGGTGTTGGGGACGAGGGGTGTGTGAGCGAGGGAGGGTGTGGGAGTGGGGTGTGTGTGGGGGAGGAGTGTGGGGGTGTGGAGGAAGGTGGGTGGGAGAGGGAGTGTGGGGGAGGGACGGGTGGGAGTGTGTGGGGGAGGGGAGTGGGGGGAAAGGGGGTGTGGGGGGGGAGTGTGGGGGGGGAGGGGGGGGGGGTTGGGGGGGGGGAGGGGGTTGTGGGGGAGGGTGGTGTGGGGGAGGGGGTGATGATGTGGGGGGGGGCAGGGTTTGGGCGAGCGGGGGGGTGTGGGAAGGGGTTGTGGGGAGGGGGTGTGTGCGAATGGGGGGGGAGGAGGCGTGTGTGGAGTAGGGGTGTGGGGAGGAGGGGTTGGAAGGGGAGGTGTGGGGAGGGGGAAGAGGGGGGGGGAGAGAGGGCAGGGAGAGGGGGAGAGGGGGAGGGGGGGAGGAGGGGGGGGGGGAGGGGGGGAAGAGGGTGTGGGGAGAGGGGGGTGGAGGAGGAGGGTGGTCGCCCCAGACGCAGCTCGCACTCTTCTTACCCCGCACTTTCGGCCTCACGCAGGCACTTCGACCCACCGGGTCCGCGCCGAACAGTGATCCCCGACAATTAACACAATTAAAGAGGGGGGGGTGGGCTGCTGTGTCACCCACACACTAACCACCCCCCACACACACACACAGGAGGAGGGGGGGTAGACAGGAGGGAGACGGGTGGGAGGGGAGAGGGGAGTAGTGTGGAGGAGGTGCAGGGGGGAGAAAGAGAGGGTGGGGTGGAGGGGAGGGGAGGAAGGGGGAGAGAGAGTAGAGGGGGGCGAGGGGAAGGGGGACAGAGGGAGGGAGAGAGGGGGATGAGAGAGAGAGGGGAGGGGAGAGAGAGAAAGAGAGGGGAGAGAGAGAGAGGAGAGGGGGGGGGAGGGAGGAGGGGGGGAGGAGGAGGGGGGGAGAAGAGGGGAGAAGAGGCGAGGGAGAGGTGGAGGTCGGGGAGGGGGAGGGCGAAGAGTAGAGGGTAGGGGGGTAGAGGGGAGCGGGGCAGAGGGACAGGGGAGCGGGAGAGGAGGGGGGGGGGGGGGGGGGGGAGCGGGAGGAGGAGCGGGGGGGGGGGGGGAGGAGCAGGATACGAGCGGTTAGCAGCGGGAGGGAGGGGACGGGGACGGGGTAGGGGCGTGACTTCACTCGCTGCGCAGGCCGCGAGGAGAAAAGTTCTTCAAAAGCAAGCCGAGAAGCGCCGGTGACCTACGGTGACCTCGGGAACTACAGAACAGAGCCTACTTGTTCTTTCTGCGCATTTTGAAGAATGGAAGGGGGGGGGGGGGGTGAGGGTGGTGGTGCAACTCGTGGGAAACAATTAATTAAATTTACAGATGAGCGGATTTTTGAAATCATTAGGTAAATCTCCACCAAAATATGTAAACATTTCCCTGTTTCGGCGTCGGGTTTTCGAGCAGATATGAATCAAAGGCAAAATCGCACACACACACACACCTTCTGAAGCACCTTCTGTTGGCTGGCGGAGGTGGGAAGATGGTGGCGAGGAGATTCCAACTGCCTCCCCCTTTGGCGGCAGCACTTGGCGGTGGGCAGGGACATCCAAGGCAGCGGGGCGATGATACCTTCCCTGTCCGACGAGCGCTGACCTTCCTTCCTCCCCACCTCCCCCCCCCCTTTCTCTCTCTCCCGCTCTCTCTTGTTGTACGCACCACTTTTCTTGGCACCCCTCCTCACCACTGATCCCCATTCCCGCCCCTATTCAGTCCTCACTGGCATCCCCTGTGCTCCCCTCCCCATCTACCCCCCCCCCCCCCCCCCCCCCCCCCCCCCCCCCATCTATTCATCTTGCACTGATCTCCCTATCCACCTTGCATTGATCCACCTACCAACCCTCCCCCGCCCATCCATCCTACACACTGGTCCCCCAATTCATCCTGTACTCACCCCCTTTCCTATCCATCCTGCACTGCCTCCCGCCATTCATCCTGTACTGACCCCCTCATTCATCCTTTACTGATCCCCACCATCCATCCCGTACTGTTCCCCCCCATTCATCTTTTTACTGATCGCCCCATTCATCCTATACTGATCCCCCAATTCATCCTGCACATGCCCTCCGATCCACACTGTACTGAGCCTCCCATTCATCCTGTACTGATCCCTCTATTCATCTTGTACTAAACACCCCATTCATCCTGTACTGATGCCACCCATTCATGCTGCACATACCCTCCGATCCACACTGTACTGATCCACCCATTCATCCTGTACTGATCCCTCCATTCATCCTGTACTGATAGCCCATTCATCCTGCACTGATCCCCCCCCCCATCCATCCTGTACTGATCCCCCCCATTCAATAAGAATGGGGGTGTGGAGTCAGCCTAAACACGGGCCACTCATGCTCGAACCCTCGTCAGGAGATACGAGGGCGGGCACGTGACGTCATGGGCCAGAGGGAGTGTCCTGGTACTTAAGGTCATCTCACCTCGAGACCTTAAGGAGTCAACCGGTAGCTGAGCCCGAGAGAGAACAACCTTGCCCACCTACAGCAACAGCGTAATATAGTTAGCGCACCAACCTAACGTGTCACCACAGAATAAACGACTCTTTGAACCGGCCTGACGTCTCACCTTTATTCACCACGTATGGTGCCGCTACACTGGTGACCTCCGACTGTCCAAATTGAAATTTGGACTCTCCTGAAGCACGCAGTCTCGGGATACCTGATGTCTGCAGCCGGCTGCCCAGCCCTGCAGAACGACGCTGCTGCCAACCCAGCCCTGCAGTGAGGTATGCCGCCTCTTCCCCACCAGCTGCTGCTCACCGGAGCTGAGATGCCGTCCCTGCAGCCTGACCACCGGCAACAGCCCCACCGTCAGTTCAACTACCAAAATGTTATAATTTGAGGAGGCTTTAATTGTGTTTTAGACCCGTATTTAGATAAATCGATGCAAAAACAGAGAGGTATTATGAAATCTAAAACTAGTGAACTCTTAAATACATACACAAAAAATACAAACATAACAGACGTTTGGAGGATCGCGAATCCGACTGGAAGGGAATACTCGTTTTATTCAATGGTACACAAAATATACTCACGTATAGATTATTTCCTAATGGATACAAAACTAATCCCTTATACTATGAACCCTAAATATCACACCAATACGATTTCAGATCACTCCCCGCTAACTTTCTTTTTAAAACTGGAAGGAATGTCTACGAATAAATCGTTTTGTAGGTTTAATTCACAAATTTTAAAAGACCCGCAAGGGAGTATATATCTAAAACAACAGATGGACTTATTTTTTTGAGACAAAAGATACACAAGATATATCGCCCATTTTACTATGGGAATCCTTCAGAGCATATATTAGAGGAATCATTATCTCACACCAAGTTTTTCAAAAGAAAAAGAATAAGAACAAACAAAGACAATTAGAAGAACAAATCAGACAACTAGATATAGATAATGCTAAAGTTCCAACTATGGATAAACAATTGATATTGAAATTTAAACTAAATAAGTTATTATCAGATAAAGTTATAAGACTATTCCAAATTACAAAACAGGAACACTTTGAATTCGGGGATTAACCCCATAAACTTCTGGCACGCCAACTGAAAAAACGAGAAAAAGACCACGTAATTTTAAAGATTAAATCAGATAGAGGGGAATTATTAACACTAGCCAACGATGATATCAATAAAAGATCCGCTCAATTTTACCAGAATTTATACACATCCAAAACGCTAACAGACAATAATAAAGTTTCAGAGTTCCTGGACAATTGTAATCTTCCAAAACTAGAATTGAAGGAACAAGAGGAATTGGGAGCACAAATTACATCTAAGGAAATAGAAGACACAATAAACACATTAAAGAATGGAAAAACACCAGGACCAGACGGATTCAGTAATGAATTTTATAAAAGTTTTTACGACATAGTTACACTACATTTATAGAAAATGTATTCATATGCTTTTAAAGAACAAATCCTACCTGAAACACTAGCAGAATCAACAATTACATTAATACTTAAAAAAGATAAAGACATAGAAGAACCCGGATCATACAGAGCTATTGCATTGTTAAATACGGATCAGAAAATATTAGCGAAAACACTAGCTAGAAGACTAAGTAAGTATGTTAGTAAATTAATAAACGCGGATCAAATGGGATTCATACCCAAGAGACACTCATTTAATAACCTGAGACGTCTGCTTAATATAATGCATTCACACAAACCTGAAGAACAAGATTTATCAATTATTTCATTGGATGCAGAAAAAGCATTTGATCAAGTAGAATGGGATTACATGATTAAAATATTGCAAACATTTCAAATGGGAGAGAACTTCACCGCAAAGATAAAATTATTATATAACAAACCTACGGCTAGATTATTAACTGATAATATACTATCTACGAAATTCCAATTATCAGGGGGCAATAGACAAGGATGCTCAATATCACCGCTGTTATTTGCTCTGGTAATTGAACCTCTAGCTGAAAGAATCAGAACACACCCGGATATTTACGGTTATAATACAAAATATTCAAATAACATAATATCTTTAGACGCAGACGATGTACTACTGTACATCACAAAACCTCAAATTAGTATACCAAACATATTAAATCTAATTGAGGACTTTGGATCTTTCTCAGGATACAGAATAAATTGGATGTCTTTAATAGGTCGAATAAATGCTATAAAAATTATCTTTCTACCACAAATCCTATATCTATTTCAATCAATCCCTATATACCTTCCAAAAAAGTTTTTCAAAAAACTGGACTCAGACATCACAAATTTGATATGGGACTATAAATCCCACAGAATACATAGAACACAACTGAGCAAACCCAAAGAGCTGGGTGGTCTAGCACTCCCTAACTTTTTAATAATAATAATAATAATACATTTTATTTATGGGCGCCTTTCAAGAGTCTCAAGGACACCTTACAAACATTTAGCAGGTAGAGGAAAAACATGTAAGGGGAATGAAATAAATAGTAGACATGACTAGTACACAAAGTAAAGACAGAATTCAATACAAAACACAATATGAGGCAATTAATGCACAGATGAAAAGGGAGGGGGACGTGGGGCTAAGGATAGGCAGAGGTGAAGAGATGGGTCTTGAGGCGGGACTGAAGATGGTGAGGGGCACGGAATTGCGGATCAGTTGGGGGAGGGATTTCCAGAGCCTGGGAGCTGCCCTGGAGAAGGCTCTGTCCCCAAAACTGCGGAGCTTGGACTTGTGGATGGAGAAGAGACCGGCTGATGTGGATCTGAGGGACCGTGAGGGTTGGTAGGGGGAGAGGAGGTCAGTGAGATATGGGGGGGCAGATGGTGGAGGGCTTTGTAGGTGAGGATTATGATTTTGTAGATATCAGTAAATATTAAAAATATGATTCACCTGCTGGACAACTCTGCCCAGCAGGTGGACTGGATTGTAATGGAGAGAGAGGACTGCTCCCCGTGTAATATAGGAGCGATTCTCCTCTCACCAATGAATCTGAATAACACAAATTAAAATTAAAATCCAATTATACATAGCACGATTAGAACTTGGAAACAAATAAAACAGAATCTAAAATTAAGAAATCTATCTCTTTTATCGCCAATAGTCAATAATCCGTCGTTTAAACCCTCTAGTATAGATAAATCATTTACACAATGGGAAAGAATAGGAATCAAAACGCTCAGAGACTTGTATGAATTTGGAAAATTACTATCATTCCAACAATTACAAAAGACTATCATAATATGCCTCCAGACTTACTGGACGAAGCAATGAAGACTTAAATATAGAAATACCTACAACTGACGGTATTAGAAGAGACTGGGAACAAGAACTAGCTATAAAAATTTCAAAAGAGAGCTGGGATAAACACTTACTATATGCTCGATTAACGTAAGACATACTCTAATTCAATTCAAAACATTACATAGACTATACTACTCAAAAACCAAAATAAATAAACTTTTTCCTAACGTCTCACCCATTTGTGATAAATGCCAGTCTCAAGAAGCTACCATAGAGCACTCATTTGTTTTTTGTATAAAAATTCAAAAATTCTGGACAGAAATCTTTGAAATCTTCACAAAATTATTTAAAATAAAACTGATAACAAAAGCAGAATGGATTATCTTTGGAATAATGGAAGGGAACCCTGAACTAAACGTGTTCCAAAAGAATTTATTTAATTACGGGCTAATAACGGGAAAAAAGCTTATACTCAAATTCTGGAAAAACGCTCCTATACCAACAATAAAAATGTGGATTTCAAATATGTTCGAAACATTACACCTGGAAGATATGAGGCTCCTCCTCGCAGGCAAAGCAGACCACTTCCAAAAGATGTGGTCTGCATTTATGGACTTACTACAAGTATAAGGTGCAACAGTAATTTAAAAAATAAATGGTGCCAGGATCTGGTAACGGTGGATGAAAAATATGGTTGGTATATCCCTTTTTGCATAGTTTTTTTATAATAGAGCAATTGTTTCTCTTTCTTTCTCTCTTTTCTAGGGTCTATTTCTTACTTTCTTCTCTAACTCTCTTTCTAATGGGCTTTTTTTTCCCCTAAAACTTTCTCGCACTATCATGACTCTCTCTCACTTACCTTACTTCAGAGCTCTCGCTTAACTTTTTTTCCCTGTTGCCAGTCAGGCAACCTTGGCAGCTTTTTAGGTTGCCAAATGACAGTTTAGGTGGTCATTTAAGATGGCTTGCATGACGCGTACGATAATGTGCTCGGACGAAGTGCGTAGTTACCAGTCGGAATTATACTCAATGAAGCATTCACATATTATTTTGGCTTCAAATAAAGTCACAAACTAAACATATTCACCAATCAAGACATGATATAACCCACAATGACATGCAGCAAAATTATAAGACAGTATCGCAACTCTTTTTACACATTGCAATGAATGCAATTTCTATTAGTTTTTTCCACTTCCAAACAAATACATGGTTGGATTATTCAGCATATGATCAACCTGTGTCAGTAAATCGTGGACCATGGTAACATATATGCGTACGTATCGTTGTGAATTTAGCTCATTAAATAACTACAGTACTGATACTCCATATTAAGAGCATTGATTTGCCGTTAAAATGAATTCTGTAATAACGTGTCATCGGCAGCAGTTACAATCGAACACTGCGGTTTTAATGTTTCACGTATTCACAATTTAATTAATCCATCTTTATGGATTAAAACAAATAATGGGAATTAAAACACATTTGATTGCATTCCGTTATCAAACATAGTCAATGTTCGCTCTGAAAACATTTCCAGGACAATAGGGTCAGGAAGGGAGGTGTGTGTGAATCAGTGCAGGGTGGGTTGATGACGCGGGAGGGGGTTAGAAGGCAGTCGGTGCAGAATGGATGGATTGAGGCAGGTGAATTAGTACGTGCTGGTTGGAGTAGGTACAATTGTGAGGGGAGAGCACGGGGGATGTCAGTGGTGTTGAATGGGGGGTTCAGTACGGGATGGATGGGGGTAGACAAAAGTGCTGGAGAAACTCAGCGGGTGAGGCAGCATCTATGGAGCGAAGGAAATAGGCAATGTTTGGGGTCGAGACCCTTCTTCAGACTGTCCCCCCCATTCTTCTTGAATGGGAGGATCAGTACAGATGGATGGGGGGGGGGGGGGGGGTGATCAGTGCAGGATGAATGGGTGGGGTGTCAGTACAGTGTGGATCGGAGGGTCTGTGCAGGATGAATGGGCGATCACTACACGATGAATGAGGGGAAGGTGCAGGGTAAATGGAGGGTGGGTCAGTACGGGATGAATGCGTGGATTAGTACAGCATGGATGGAGGAAAAGTGCAGGATGGATGGCAAAGGGGCAAGTACAGGATGAATTGGAGGATCAGTGATGGATGGGGGGAGGAGAATCAATGCGAGGTGGATAGGGTGATCAGCGCAGGATGAATAGATTGGGGGGGGGAGATGGGGATGGGAGCACAGGGGATGTCAGTGAGGACTGAATAAAGGCTGGATTGTGGATCAGTGCAGGATGGAGAGGATGGTCCCGGGATGGGTGGAGGGAGCGTACAAGAGAGAGAGAGAGAGAAGAGGGGCGAGGTATGGAGGAAGGAGGGTCAGCACTCCTCGGACAACATCGCCCCGCTGCCTTAGCCGTTGGGAACTCCTCGCCTCCGCCAGCCAACAGCAAGGTGCGGGGCTGAGCGGTGCAGCTCATAGATCCCATAGCAATAGTATCTTTGGTGCAGCTGCTTCAGATGGGTCGGAGCGAAGGACGGGTCCCGCACAGCGGCAGCAGCGGCAGCGGCTCCATCACCCCCTGCTCCCCCATCCTGCCCTCCCTGATAAGGGCCTCTGTTTGCAAATGCGCTAATGGCGCTTTCAATACAAACCATCCCGCACGGCGAGGCCTTCCCCTCCCTCCCTCCTCCCTGCGGCGTGCGGGAGGGTTTGTATTGAATGTGGCGTTAGAGCATTTTCAAGCAGCGGCCGCTATCAGGGGGGCGAGAGGAGGAGGAGATGGAGCCGCTGTTCGGGGCCCGTCATTTGCTCCGACCCTTCCTCACCCCGCACCTAGTATCTTTCGCACGCAATACAGCCGTCACCGCCGACACAAAACGTCACGTTCCTTTTCTCCAGAGCTACTGCCTGACCCGCGGAGTTACCCCAGTTTTTTGTGTCTGTCTTCGGTACAAAACAGTTTCTGGTTGCCAAGCCGGGCAAAATGACTTGGTGTTAGATTGCCTTGCGGCGCTTTGAGTGGTCAGTGGCACCCGAGCAACCGTTAATTTCGAGCCCTGTTACTTCCTTTATTTCTATCTAAAGAAAAAGAAAAAAAAAAAACTATCCTACACGCACAAGGGACGATTTTTACCTGTATTGCGTTGGAGTGTGACCTGACGCAGGTCACAGGGAAAATGTACGAATTCCATATAGATTGCAGTCGTAGTCAGGATCAAACCCAACTCTCCAGGGCTGTAAAGGAGTAGCTCGACCTCCACGTCACCGCGCCACCGCTAGTTGTGTACAAAAAAAATCCCTAGTTGGAACTTCTGCATGAATAATTCTAATCACATTACCAAGCCATTAGAAATGTGGAGGAGTGCAACTCCTATTCCACAAAAGTACTATATAAGCGCGAGCTGTGTTTGCCATGTGTGCCGCGAGGCAATCATTGATGCCGTGCCTTTTCCCTAGTAGTAGGTCTGGCTCGCCCGCTGCAGAGCCAGGGAAAAGGTCCAGATGCCACGGGGCCTTGCTCTGCTCATCCCCGAGGGCCGGAGAGGAGGGTATTGAGATTCAAGATAGTGGAACCAAGTAATCATAAGGGCCAGTAAATGGAACCAGGGTCTTGCCTCATGCATCCTCAAAGTGCTCTTGATGCTGAGCGGCTACTGGAGGCGTCCCTGAGGCATAAAGACTGAACGAGGTGGCTGGAAGAGGCTATGGATGATGGTTCACTGGCCGATGCGTGGAACCAGATTGAAGTAATGGCAGATGTGGCTGTTGGAAGCCCTGCAGCATCCTGGGTCTCGACTAGAATGAGTGCCTCCCCAAGAGACCAAGCATGAGGAACGGATGCTACCTGCAGCGGCAGGGAGAGGCAGAGCAGCAGTGGATGACACCAATGACTTTGCTTGGCCAGGCCTTTCCCTGCAACTCCGAGCTTGGACAACAGGGCTTTATGGCCAGATTAAGAGTCTGAATTTACAGTTTTACAACTTAAACTTGGAACTGGCAAAACCTGACGACTCTTGTATAGTGCCTCAATTTGCTATTCCTATACACTAGTACTTAATCTAGGATTGTGCTTATGCAGTAATGCCTCTGTCCCACTTAGGAGGCCTGGACGGAGGCCTCTGGAGACTTTGGGCCCCATCCAAGGTTTCCGTGCGGTTCCCGGAGGTTGCAGATGGTTGCCGGAGGTTGCAGGTAGTGGAAGCAGATAGGGAGACTGACAAAAACCTCCGGGACCCACACGGAGACCTTGGGTGGGGCCCAGGGTCTCCAGAGGTTTCCGTTCGGGTTTCCTAAGTGGGGCAGGGGCATACTACTTACTAACTGTATGCAAAATAGAATTTCACTGAACCTCGGTACATGTGACAATAATGTACAAATGAACCAGAAATAAACCCAATAAAAAACAGCGCCAC